>NC_053022.1:271696802-271892863 GCF_003073215.2 Triticum urartu
TGGGTAGTATCGGGGGGTATGAACCATGAAAAAGTTGGAATACAGTAGATATTACACCAATCTCTACTCATAATGGAGCAGTTGGTAGCCTGGTACTCCGGTTTTATTTTCGTCCGGTTTTATTCCTCCCACCTCCCACCACCCATGCACCACGGGTTTTTATCTATCCACAAATCTCACCTCCCACTAGTTTAAGCCGGTTATCAATCTTTGGAAATGCAATGAAAGTCACAAGGGGATAAATCAGATCACGATCGATAGTCAATCTGAAACCTACCAAAAGATTTGGTAACAGAATAAATTCAAATGGAAGGGTGGGGGACGTTCGTATACATAAGGGTGGTAATCTCTGCTCCCACTGGTTTTTTCTCTCTTTTCAGGACTCCTGCAAGCATATCCCAAATCACATCATTCCATATATGGACTAACTGAGAATCTAGGATTTTTGCATCAATCGCACTGCCTTTCCATGCCCCTCCATCAACAAACGATCAATCTTCCACATCGCAAAAAAAAGAAGAGAGTCAATCTTCCAAATCACTTCATTCCATGTATGGACTAACTCGGAATCTGGGATTCCATTGATCGCGCTGCCTACATGCCCCTCCAACAAGTGATTAATCTCAGCGCAGAAGGCTCTTTGTTTTCTTGACGCTCGTGTCCGCCTGCTTGTTGTACCACCGCCCACTTTGCGGCTCTAGTGCCAGCGCCAGCCTACGATATCTTTCTATCTGGACCGGCATATCAGGACACAGCAGGGCCACCATCACCTCGAGAAGGGGTGAGGAGTCCATCATATGCCTAGTAGATGTCCCTGGGTACTCACTGTGGCACGAAGAATCCCTCACCGTTGTCCTCTTCGTCCGGCATCACAATGATGGGTCAACCTATGCACACTACAAACCGAGGGCGCAGATGTGCCACACACAAGACACAAGGGGGAGAAGGGTAGGAGTGGCAGCAAGCGGCGGTGGAGCACACAGCAAGGTATGCACGGAAAACAACCACAAGTGATGTAGTATCATGCGCTACACAAAATACACACCGTAAAATTTTGGGCCAAACGAATTTTTTTCTGTCATGCTTATGACACCTCTATGATGATAATTGTGAAAAAAAAACCCGGTATCATCATAGATGTGGTCGGCTCCTACTTCTATGACAAAATATCATGACAGAAAATGGGTTTTTCGTGATGGGCAGGCCGGAGACGCAGCTGCATGACATTCTTTGGGCCGTCCATGACGGAAAAAACTATGGTAGAAGCAAGGGCGAGGAAAATATCGGGGAGTTCCCGGTTATGGTGGGTGGTCGGGGTCGAGCGATGCACGTTTCGCTCGTATACGTATGCGCGTGGGTGCGAGGCGTTGGGCTCTAACTGAACCCGAGCGAGGTGTTCGCCTACTAAACCCGAGCAATTGCACTGCAGGCTACGCGTTACTGAACCCGAGCGATCGATCGATCCCTGGCTGTTAACTGAACCCGATCGAGCAATTCCTTCGCTACTGCTACTAACTGAAGCCGATCGAACCTGCCTCTTGATGAACAGTGAGCATTGTTGGGGGGGGGGTTGGATGAACAGTTCCCGGTGGGGGTTGGATGAACAGGACCCCGTGGTAGTAGAGGTCGTTGCCGCTGGATGAACAAGACCCCGATCGAGCCGGTTGGGGGTGGATGAACAGGACCCCATGGAGGGCTGGATGAACAGGACCCCGTGGAGGGCTGGATGAATAGTAGCCCGTGGAGGGGTGGTTGAACAGGACCCCGTGGAGAGGGATGGTTGGACAATAGCCGATGGAGGCTGGATGAACAGGAGCACGTGGATGAGTGGAGGCTGGAGGAGGTCGGCGGTGGATGAACAATAGCCCGTGTAGGCTGGAGGAGGTCGACGGTGGAGATGAACAGTAGCCCGTGGAGTCTCATTTTGCGGTACACCACACCCCTCCCGATGAACAGGACCCCTGTTTCGACCGTGGCGCTCCAACACAAGTCCGTTTTGTGGTACGCCACACCCCTCCCGATCAACAGGACCCTGTTTCGACCATAGGAGGTCGACGAGAAGTCCATTTCCTCTGTTTTGTGGTATGCCACACCCCTCCCGGTGAATAGGATCTTATTTCAACTGTAGGCGGTCGAACACAAGGCCGTTTCCTCCGTTCTGCGGTACGCCAGGCCTCGTTTCGATTCGTTGTTCCGTCCAAGCTGGTTGGCTCCCGATGAACAGCACGTGTTCCGTTGCCTCCCGATGAACACGATGACGCAGTTTCTCCGTTCCGAGCCAGCCGGTTGGCTATCGATGAACATGACATCGTCGCAGCCTATCCATGTACACGAGCCCTGGCCATACGTATGCACGAGTAGGCATTCGAGACCCCGCCCGTATGTACGTACGTGGCCATATTTACTTTCTTGCACCATGGCTGTACGTACATGTACACGATATTAATAGGACTGCGTGACATGCTATGTGGGCGCCACTACTATGACACGTGCCCTTCCTTACTCGGCCACGGTTCATCGCTTCAACCTGCAGACAGACCAATCGACCAGTATGTACGTACACGTTCGCGACCAGAATGACAACGCTATATACGCTTCGACCAGGTGGGTCCTGACTATCAGGGATGATAAGGAGGCACTTCCTTGAATGCAAAGATGTAGCTAGTGTGTCCCAGCAGTCAGGGGGGGATGTTTTTTTTCGCGAAATACGGTGGCACGTTTGGTGGGTCCCTGCTGTCAGGTGGAGGAATCATTATTTTGCGTGTAATCAGGAGGCACTTCCTTACTGCAGCCGTGGACCCAGCTGTCAGCCTCTCCACATACAATATTCTTCTGATGGAAATCGTTCCTTGACCATATTGACCACGCTGCACCAAGAGGACCAAGGTAGTGGATGACGGTGAGGCCTAGGAAGGAGACGACACGGAGCCAGGGAAGACGCGGTAGTGGAAGCCTACGCGGAGACGAGTACGTGGGTTCACTGGTTCGGCTGCGGTGTGAGGCTACCATCGCCACAGAATAATAGGGGGTGTGGGTGAGTAGAGGGATGGCCTGGCCAGCGGCGGGACTAGGCGGGGGCAGTGAGGCCTCCGCGGCAGCACAGCCGGCCACGGGAGGCAGGAGCAGGCGGCACGACCGGCGCTGGTTTGGGCGGCTGGAGCAAGAAGACCAGAGGTTGAAGAAGCACTACGGCCGTTGGATGGACATCGTATGCTCACTGGAGCTAGAATCATTCATATTGACTAAGTTGACAAAGCCCTACGTCCGCGTTAGTAGGCCCGGAAGTCAGTCTCCAAGTACGGTGGGTCCCAGCTAGCAGGGGGAGTATTCATCTTTTTGTGCGTAATAAGTAAGCACTTCCTTGCGTGCGAAGATGTAGTTGGTAGGTCCCAGCTGTCAGGGGAAACGTTTTTTTCGCAAAATATAGAGTCCCTTCCGGTGGGTCCCAACTGTCAGGTGGAGGAATAATTATTTTTCACGTAATAAGGTTGCACTTTCTTGCTGCGGCCATCGACCCAGTTATCAGCCTCTCCACGTTCAGTCCTCTTCCGATGGAAGTCGTTCCTTGACCACGCCGCGCCGAGGGCACCAAGGCGGTGGACGACGGTGAGGCCTAGAAGGGGACGACACGGAGCTGGGGAAGACACAGCAGTGGATGCCCACGCGGAGAGGAGTACAAGAGTTGACTGGTTCGACTGCGGTGTGAGGCTGCCATCGCCATAGAATAACATGGGTTGTGGGTGAGTAGACAGTAGAGGGATGGCCTAGCCAGCGGTGGGAGTAGGGTGGGGCGGTGAGGCATGCGCGGCAGCACAGTCGGCCATTGGAGGCAGGAGCAGGCGGTCTCGCCGGCGCTAGTTTGGGCGGGTAGTGCAAGAAGAGCAGCGACTGAAGAAGCAGTAAGACCGTTCGATTCAAATCCAACGGTCACTTCTGCTAGAATCGTTTGTTGACTAAGTTGACAAAGCCCTGCGTAAGCGTCAACTTAGTAGGCTCACAGGTCGGCCTCCAAACCGGTGCGCCCCAGATGTCAGTGAGAGGAATCATTTTTCGTGTAATAAGGAGGCAGTTGATTGCGTGCGGCCAGGCCAGCGGAGGGAGTAGGGTGGGCCGGTGAAGCCTGTGTGGCATCACAACAGGCCACAAGAGGAGGGAGCAGGTAGTCCCGCTGGCACTGGTTTAGGCGGCTGGGGCTGGAAGATTAGAGATTGAAGAAGCACGTCGGCCGTTGGATGGACATCCAACAGTCACTGCTACTAGAATCATGTGTTGACTGACAAAGCCTTGCGTAAACAAGTCAGCCTCGAAATTTGTGGCGTGTAGAGCCCATTTGCTATTTTTTATAATTTTTACTCATTTGCTAATTCATATGGAATTTATTGCAGCCCATTTTCCATTTTTAGAATTGCTGCCCATTTTCTGGTTAGTGCCAGGGTTTAAAAATTGAACTAAAAATGTGTGAAATTCTAATATTCGCATATTTTTGCTGGGGAACAAAATATTCTTAATCCATAATTAGTAGCCATACTAAAATAAATTTAAAAATAAATTAGTACCATGTCATGTTAAAATCCAATGAAATGTAAAATATCAATGAAGAACAAAAATAGAAAACAAACTAATTGCGCATTTGCTATTTTTTTGGAATTTGCAACCCCTTCAATATTACTTTTAATATATACTGACCATACTCCTTGGCCAGGCTAGAATGCATCCCTCCTCGTCTTGAAAGATTTGCAGCCCAGTAAGTCGGAGAAAACAAATAGGCCTAGCTTGGGTATTCTTAAAAAAGAAATAGTGGGCTACCTATTTTCCCAAAGAAAAAACTGTTGGGCTGGTCATGTTGTTAGATGGGCCACACAGACTGCACAACCCAGTTTATAGCCTACTCCTCCAAACAAATCCTCAAAAAAATGTTGTGCAATTCTATCATTAATTGATTATACGTTGACAATGATGTGGGTCCCAGATATCAGCAGGGTGGATTAGAGTAAAAAATGAGGGGTGCATCTGAGTAGTAAAAGAGGCACTTGCTTGTGTTCGGGAGTGGACCTCGTGGGTCCATATTGTCATACTCACAACTACAGTCCTCTCCCGATTCAGTATGTTGACAGGGCCGGACAGCGGCGCCGCAGTGAGCGCACCAAGGTGGAGGATAAAGTGATGTCGCCAATGTGTTGGGCTAGGTTGGACATTCTTATCGAAAAATAAAAATGGACCAGAACTATTTACGACGTTGACTACGATTTGCATGGGTCCGCTGGTTGCAGGAAGAAAATGGTGGGATAAAGAAGACTGGTCGCAATCTTTGCCTAAGAATAATCTCGACTAAATGTAACGACACTATCATAGGAAATAATATCCTCTTGTTAAAATTTGACTTTTTAAATCGTGAATTTAAAGAACTGGTGCATGAGCATTTAGCTTTATTTATTAATTTATGTTTAGGGGACCATGAGCATGTACCTGGAACGGATTCATCTGAGAGCCTCCCTTCCAGTTAATTATGAGCTCCTCTATAGGGCCTTCATCAGTGGGCTGCATGTTATCGACAAGCGGAAAATGTGTTCAATACCAAAAATAGTATGCGCTGCGTACGGTACAGGGCACTAAAGGATCGGACCATGCAACGACTTCCAAAACATTGTGTTTGTCGTTCTAACAACACATTTATTCAACCAACAGACAAAATATACTACTGATTGTACATTCAAATCAGCAGCAACAGCAACCAGGGCTAGGGGTGCAACAGAAGCAGTAAGCAGGACGGAAGAGTAAAGGCGCAGCTCTCTCTTCCAAACCATACATCAGCCATCATTACAAAAGGGCTACCAAAAAAGAACGAGTGTATGCATCAAACTAAATAAAGATCCTACTACACCAAGTGTACGCATCTAACTAATTGGCTCAGTTAGATGTTACTATTTATTAAGCTGTGGAGATTGGCTGACGGATTGAACCAGATGGGTGCCTGACGGGGGAAACTCCAGACAACAGGTCGAAGTCTGATACTTGCGACCCTCTCTCCTACTTTGGGATGCAGAGCGTGGCGGCGCATATCAGGGTATGGTGCATGCAGAGACGCATGGTACGCTGTGTACACACAGTTTTCCCTGATGAACTAAACCATGCTACCATCATGATCCTTAATATTGGTTATCTCCTGGTTAATCGGATAATTCAGTCTGAGAAACAGAGAGCTTGTACCAAGGCTACTTACCAACCTCCAGTCGAAAATTCCCGAAGGCCCAGAGAAGCTGGGATCCTGCTCAAAGACCTTGTAGTGACTGTGATTGTATTCCGCGAAACAACACGTCCGGTACGTGCGAACGATCAGCAATCATTCACCGTCGTCTGATTGAGCCAGGAACCACCTGCAATTGTCATGCCGCTTTTCTTTGAAAGGTTCTGGGATTAGGAAGGGTAGGGACACCAGGCGGCCTACAACATCATATCAAGTTGGAGTAAAATAAAAAAGGGCTCTTACTGTAGTCAATCTTAACAATGGCATGTTATGAGCATGAATATTTTTTCAGTAAATGTTGACAGTAATATAAGCAAGCCATGATGATATCATAGGAAAGTAACATACTGTTGTAACAGCCGTTTGTAGCGATGACTGGAGTAGGCCAGCAATACGTCCAGCCATAGAAGCAGTCAACAGCGTAAATGAAGCCCTTGCGTTCAATGGAATCAGAGAACCATGGAGGATGTATGATCCTGCGATAGACGTGCAGATTTATCCACTTACCACAGTGACCTATCAGATAGGCAAGACCGCGGTTGAAGAACGCAATTAGCCTGAAGTCTTTATAATTCGCAGATCTTGTGGGCACTTGGCAGATTACAACCTTGAGCAAATTAAACTTGGTATCATGTTGGCTACTGTAGGATTCCGAGTATTCTGGGTCGCGGTGCCAAAGCAGTGCAGTGTTAAGCGAAGGAAGGTGGATCAATCATCGGGTGTAGACCTCCACGAGCATCCAGCTGCTGCGACCATCGACGATCACCATCCAAGACGTGTTCATGTCGACCCAGTACATACCATTAATGTAGTTGAGGGTGATGGGGATCAGGTCGCGGTCAAGGGGGTTGATGCTCACCACCCTACGATCGTTATGCTGCATGACATGTCGTTTCTGAAGATCAGGCAACATTAGCAAGCAAGGAGCTGGCTTAAAAAGCTCTGGCCTAAGGGCTTTGAGTAAACGATACAGCCCCGACGAGTACGCGGCGAGCGGCATGGTACTGATATTGTCGACACGCGAAACAATGAGCTTGATTACCTCTGTGGGGAGCGAATTCCAGCCACTCTTTCGGTAGATGCTGCTCGATTCTGCCATTGTTAGTGCTTAGGTTTCAAAAGAGGGGGAGGCGCCTTAGCGGGGATGGAAGATTGGACAATTATGTGCAGACTCAGATGGAGAAGCGAATATGTGCTGCAGAAAGTGGACAGGTGATGATGACTACATCATGCCGCTTGACTTATGAGACACATACCAGCAGCATAGGGTCATATCAATGCCAGACAACTTGTTTGACTGATCACAATACTAGTACTCCCTAAAGTACCTACTACTATGCCCTAGTTTGCATATAGAGTTGTGGAATAGGACTCTAGTCTACTACTAGCATTGGAGGAGTAGTATATTCTAATCTAAAATAGTTACAAACTTCAATGATCGAGTGTGGAACAACTACGAACCGCCATTGGTGCTAACTCCAATCCCCAGCAAACATTCGCTGGGAGACATGGCAGTTGCAAACGCCCGCGACACAGTTACAGTACGTGTGCAAGGGTGGCGGTTTTGTCAAATACTATGGCTTAAAAATAGGCCACCATCAGATGGAAATCTGACGGTTACGTGGGATTCGCCAGGATTGAGCTCGTGGCGAACAATCGCAACATATCATTACTAAAGAAGGTTAAAATACCCGAGGTTATAACTTGCACCGGCTGACCACTAACAATGATACTAACATAGTTGTAAAATGGTCAAAGACCATGTCTACGTGGTGTTTGGAATTATATGCAAAAACTAGCAAGATGCCTGTGTATTGCATGGAACATCAAGATGCATTTTTTACAAAACACATGTTGTTATTGACCCATGCAGGAGTAATCCCATGTGTAAAAACTAATGATATCTCGAGAATATTATCGGAAAAATGGTATCTCGAGAACTTCATGGAAAAAATGATATCTCGAGAAAGATGAGATATAAGGTGAGGAGGAGTCGGGCATGGTGGTGACTGGTGGTCGGACTGGGCGGAGGCATGGGGATGGACGACGTCGGCAGCGGCCACCATGCCAGATTGTTCCAAAGACTTCCTTTTTTAATTGCTCGGCAATGAGGTTGTGGGAGATAAGGATGAAGAGGCAAGGCCTTATCTGTAAATGTGGAGAGATAGGTACAGGTATCTTTTGTAAAATTGGCATAGTTTTCTGTCTACCCGTCAGATATAGATCGGACGGTCTATATTATAAGATGGCAGGCACACCATCATTACCAACTCGGTTTTTATAAGAGTAGAGATAGATATAAGAGTAGAGATAGAGACTAGGGAGGAGCACCATCTACTGCTTCATGTGCTACTCCTGCGCTCCATTCGGCGGCCGCAACGTCCCCTACAACCACTCCCTCTTGCGCTCCATTCGGCGGGCGCTGTTGGAATTTGGGGGGCGCACTCGCACGACTGCTGGCAGCGACGACTTCACCGACGACAACTTCTTCCCCGACCTCGGCAACCTCTTCCTCAACGACATGGGCGAGAACCTCAACGCCAACGGTGGTGCTCCCGTTGCACCGTATGTGTTTATGTCCTTCCTATTCAAAATCTTGGTAGAATTCATGTTTCTACTCTGTCTCCTAGATTCGATCTGTTCATGTACTATGCTAGCCCACATGATTAGTTTAATCTCTGTTATAGCCGTCATGATTTATTTTGTGCTTATTCGGATTAAATCTCATAGTAACTTGCTCATATATTCACCGGGCGTAACGTCCCCTACAGCCACTCCCGTTTCATGGACGGCCTGGTCGATGCCTCCAAGGTGCCCTGCGTCTACAAGAGTTTTAGCTGCGAGAGGTACGTTGACCAACACTCGCTGGCAGAGCATAGTTCCAGATGCGCGCACGCGCCCTGCTACTGCTATGAGTGCATGCCGCCGTTTGAGGGCTCGTCGGCGAGCCTCGTGCATCACCTCACGACACCGTCCATCGAACACTACTGGCCCGTGGTGATGAACATCAAGTACGAGACGTGCTACCCGTTCGCCATGCTGAGTCGCTGGAGGATCACCGCCGCCTGCTAGTCGCGGAGGAGGACGGCAGCGTCTTCCTCTTGGTCGTGGGCACCGGCAAGGCCCGCACAGGCCACCGCCCCGTCTCTGTAGTGTGTGTCGGGGGCAACGCCGCTGACGCTGACATGAGGCCGGTGTATGGGTCAATGCTGACTATTACTACCCCTCAGAGGTACATGGGGGCCGACCTCGGCTCCATGACGCTGATTGGGACTGCGCCGAGCTACTCCGTTCCCGGCTAAGTGGACATGGAAGACCCATGGTATGATTTTCACCCCAATATGGTGCACGGGGACTCCAAGGAGGTTCACCTGGACATATGCATTACCAAGTTAAATGTTGATCATTAGTCTTCGCTCAATGTAATCCGCTGTCTAAGCATGTGGAGACTTCTTATTTATATAGTATAGAACCTTCCATGCATGATCTTGCTCTATTGGAGTATCGCGCTTAAATAAAAGTGTAGCCATTTATGGTTTTGTCTAGAATCTTCCATGTATGCTTTTGCTCGCTTAGAGTTTTCGCTTGCCATTTATGAGATTAACTGAGAATTTTTACTATACTACTGGTGAAAGACTTATGATGAACCATTTCTTACATCTCCTTTGCCCCCTTCCAAGTCATCCTAATTTAATCCCTCTGTCTAGGTGTATAAGAGCATGGTTAATACTTAATAGTATAGCCAACCGTTGACTATAAGAAAGTGCCATGTCATCTATAGCCAACATGTATAACAATCGATACTCAAAACTAATTCTTAAAGATCATTTCTTGCAAAGCACAATAAGTGTTATTTCTTCACAAGTTTTGGATGCAGGTTGAACAGTTGAATGCTTTTGTTTGCAAAAGATACTTTTTTATCTATTTCACCCGGATGTTTGTGAGCTCTAGAGAAGAAATTATATCCGAAGAAACCTATCAATACTCGTTACACATGAGATGACCCCCACATCCGTTGTGAAAATAAACAATTCCCCGATCAATGCATTTCACTGTTCCGTGCAACACACGGGGCACCTTACTATATATTAGTACGACCATAAATTTAACTAACATGATATATAGTACAATAAATGCTCATGCATGTCACCAAAAATTATATCATTGAAAACTATATACAAATACGAATCCAATGATATAGTTTTTGTTGACATGCACTAACATTTTGTCAGTTAAATCTTCATTCAAATTCAATGGGGGACTAATAAACCACGACCGGGGTAGTAGTAGTGTAGAGGGCAGTGTTGCACGGGAGTCTCACCCCGCTCGTCGCGCGGTAGTAAAGTCGTCATATCACAAAACCCTGCCACTCCGAGTAATAAGTGGCCTGGTAAAATAAACGGACAAGCAACCATCACATCCCTCCATCCTTTTGCATTTCATCTCTCTGCATTTACTTTCTCCGGTTCATCTCGCACACTCGATCCCTGGCTACTACTCCTAGTATCCCTAGCTACTACTCCTAGGGCCCGTTCTTTTGGCGGCTTAAAAAATAAGCCATCTCTTCCCCAGCTTTCCCCATAAGATTAGTCACAGTGGAGAGTAACATAAGGCACCTCACTCATTTATTTGGGCTTCTAAACTACTAGTACCTCCATCCTGGTTTATTCTTCACCATTGTAATTTGTGCTAAATGTTGACCAAAGATTTAACTAATAAAATGTTAGTGCATGTGACATGCATAAACATTTCATTAGTTAAATTTATCGTCAATATTTGACATATCTTATAATGGGGACCAATAAACGAGGACGGGGTTAGTAGTTATGGGATTACTAATCTAGAAGCCTAAAAGAACTGGCCCCTGGTACTCTTACTAGTAGTACTCAAGTTGGAATTCCAATTGCATGGCACAACTTGTTAGGCAAAAAATTCGATACACGGTGTAGGAAGCGGTTTGGGAATTTGCATGCCTTCCCGGCCAGTGAGATACTCCGTACAAAGTATGGTGGAGAAATAACCATAGAGAAGGAAGCTAAAAGTAAACAATCAAACGAGCATTTTTGCATTTGTTTTGCATTGAATCGTTTCACAAGCTTGACTAGTGTTGTTTTTCTACTTTTACAAAAACTGCATCGTAATGTTAAAACGCGCATTTCCATGTACATAAGTAATAGTAGTAGCACAGTCTGCAAGCATATAGAGAGAGACACGTGTAGTGCGATAGTATATAGTAAATTTTGTGCTATATGCACGTACTTACAAAATGCGTACGGATACACAAGGTTTCCAAACTTTTCGTTTTACATACTTAATTAAGGACGCTAATAATTCCCGAACATTCGGGATTTATCATTTGCATCCCAAAACTAATGAGAACGCCTTACGGAACTAAATTATTCCTAATAAAAGCCACGGCGCTCGCAGGAGCGCTTGCGGCGCACCACGAGTGCCCTAGTGCGCGGCCGTTTCCCAGCGCGCCGACACAATGCCTCTTCCTCGGCCTCGCAACTCGCGAGGTGCTGATTGGCGGCTTGCTGGTGGGCGAGCGCGATCTCACCGGTGTGGTGATCTGGCGCCAAAAGGTACTCCTCCCTTCTGGAAGCATGCACTCGGTCCACGTACCGCCAAGCATAGATGAGGCGCTTGGGCCCAACTGCACTCAGGGCTTTGGCACGGGCATCCTCTGCCACCCTCACGACCCTCGCATGAGCCTTCTGCCAAAGAGCCAATTGCCTGACTCTCTCGGACGCGACATAGGCCTGCCAGGCAACATGCCTCGCGGCGCGCTTCTCTTCCTCGGCCTTCTTCTCCGCCTCTATTTTGGCACGCTCTGCCGGAGGCGAAGCCTCCCACAATGCGACATTCATTTCTTTCCAAAGCTCCTCAAGGCTGGGGGGGCTCGGCGGGTGGTGCAGCGTTCTCCTTGTAGCGAGGAGCCGACGCGTCCTCTGACGCGCGTGCTAGCGAGACTGGGAACACCAACGTGTCCACCTCGACGCATCGCGGCGAGGAGCGGAACGCCGACGCATCCTCCTCGACTAGTGGCGGCGAGGAACGGAACAGCGATGCATGACCATCCACGCGGTGCAGCGAGTGGCGCCTAGGGATTGGGGGTGATGCCATGGTGGTCGACGTGAGAGGGAGGGGGAGGAGATAGTGAAGAACGTGAGCATTCTTTCAAATGTTGTGGGAGGCGCAGTATTTATAGCGAGCAATGGCACACCTATGTAAGATATGGACAGAGCTTCAGTGACTTAACTACAGGTGCAGTTGCGTCACTGACATGTGGGCCAGATTCCTGTTGGGCCCACATGTCAGTGACCCAATGCACCTGCAGTTAAGTAACTAAAGCAGCGTCTCATAAGTATGTTGCGTGATTAACATGGGCATATTTGTTGGAGTAAATTACGGGGGGAGGGGTGAAAATATTGCTGGTCACAACGGATTGGGCGAGCGTGGGGGGAGGAGAGTCATGCATGCAGATTTTTTTCCACACGGGGTGGAGTGGTGGGACTGCCGGAGGGACAAGGAGAGTCAAGCAGGCGTTCAGATTTCAAGGTGCACTAAATTATTGCATGCGATGATTAAGGCTGGCCATAGTGATGGTAATGTGGTACTAGCTGGTATCATGCACATGGGAATAGCAAACATGCTGATGTGGCAAAGAATTAAAGAAGAGAGGGGGGTTAGAGTAACATAGATAGATACCGTATCATGTTAAATACTATGCTACTTTGTGTCATGCATGGCACTATAAAGGTAGTCATGTATCATACACTAGTATCATGCACATGATACTAGTATATGGTACTTTCTACTATGAGTAGCCTAAAGAGAATATTAACTAATCTCTACTTTCTACTCTTATAAAAAGCAGAGTTGGTGATGATGGTGTGCCTGCTATCCTGCAATTTAGGCCATCTGATCTATATCTAACAGATAGGAAGGAAACTATGACGATTTGCCTACACTCCTCTCCACATTTTCAGATAAGGCCTTCCCTCGTTCATCCTTTTCTCCCACAAGATCCTGATGTTTCGTGCAACGCACGGGCATCTTGCTAGTGCATGTAAAAATCTTTGACATTTACTAGTGTTCATGCATGCATGCAATGTGATAATGCATTGGTAAACACATTTTTTTGTGAAGAACGAGAGCATTAATTGAGTACTTTTGCAGACTACGAAAACTATTCCACCGCCTCTATCTTGGTAAGAGTAGATGAAATTTTTGAATCGAGCCCTTTAAACTAGAAGGGAGGTAGTAGTACTCTAATAGCTAACCTTGTTGTGATGACTAGATAGGACATGGCACACACCTGGACGGAGGAACTAGTCTGCATTGTGCATATAAGTTTTGTCTGAAGTCAATGTACCTCTACTTTGACCAAACTTATACAAAAATGTATCAACATTCACAATGTCAAATCAATATTTTTATACTCATTATAAAACGTAGTTTCATAAAATATATATATTTGGTATTGTAGATATTGATATTTTAGTATAAATTTGGTCAAAAACTTTGCAAACTTTGACTTGACACAAATATTATGTGGAGTAAAAAGGACCAGAGGGGGTATCATGCATGCGGAGTAGGCAAAAAAATTGCTCATTTATAGCTGTCCGAAGTCTCAAAGGGCGCGACCGCGCAAGGGAGGCGAAGGTCGTGGGAGGCGCGACGGTTGACGAAATTAAGTGAAGTTACATCTACGCGCCAGCATGGCGTGCGAACACGCAGAAGCTATACCGTCAGGCCTACAATATGGGTCTCGTAGACATGACATCTAGTGGGTCCCGCATAGTACTCGAGAACTCTTTGGGGGAATGCAGCCGTTTATCCACCGGGCAAGCCAACAACCCGACGCCGTTCGCATGCCCTACTCATCCCCGTCTTCTACCTTACAATAGTTCGCCCCCAGTCGTCCCGTCCTTTCACATTACACACTACTGCAAGATGCTGCTAACGCGACACTACAATTAGAGACCCTTCAACAAAACTGTGTGCGATGCCATAATCGCAAACTGTGGTGTAAAAAACTGTCAAAAAATGTGCAAAACGTTTGCGATGGAGGATGCATCAAATACGGTTCAGATTTTAGTTGCATGTGCGATGCAGGGCATACGATTCAGCTCAGTTAACCGTTTGCGATGAGGAGGAACAAAAGAAATGGGCAACCAGATGAAGGTGTGTGCGATGTACAACATACGGTTCACTCGGATGAACTATTTTTTATTAGGCAACACAAATGAAACGGGCAGCCAGATGAAGGTGTGTCCGATATACGACATGCGGTTCACTCGGATGAACTGTTTGTGTTGAGGCAAGAAAACAGAAATGGTTCAATATAACAAGATGTTTGTGATACGCTGCAAACAGGTCTGTAATAAAAATGTGTGCGAATACCGATAATAACAGAAACGGTTCCCTAGTGTGGTCGGTGTTCATCTAATCATCATCTCCTTCTTGTGCTAGCTCGATGTTCCTTTTATGCTAAGTTTCCATTAATTGATGGCGTTTTATGAACACACCACCGTTTCCCCCATTTCCTCACCTGTTTCCCGCCACCCAGCGATATTGCACACAGGCAGCGCGTGACGCACGGAGGCGACAAGCGCACCCTGTAGCATATCCACCTTTTCCAAGCATGCCAACCCACCAAAGTGTCGCCTCTGCCATCAACCTCGTTGACGAGGAAAACGAGCGGGCACCACGGCCCGTCGAGGCCAAGGCGCTCCCCGGCAACGCGATGGACAACGCCGTGATGTGTGTCATCGCCAGGGTTGAGCAGACCTTTGGCGCATGGCGCTTGAGCGCCGCGGATCAAGATAGGCATGTCAGCACCGACAGGCTGTAGCTCGCCGCACGACATAATCGATGGCGCGCCGCAGAGCAAGTTAGGCATGTCCGCGCCGATAGGCTGCGGCTCACCGCCCGGCGAGGCCGTTGGAGCGCCGCAGAGCGAGAGGCGCGGCGCGCCGCACAGCAAGAGAGGATCCATCGATGCTTGCCTGTTGCTGACACAGTGCCGCAGCGGGGTACACGTCCGGTCAATACCCCCATTCCTCGCCAGGACTGGGCAGAGGCCCTCAACGTCGTACTTGCACCAGAGCCCGGCCTCGCCATACTTGCACCAGACGCCGCCGCGCTGTTTGCATGGGTGCCGCCATTCGCCTTGTCCGTGGCCCGCTCGATGCCAATACGCTGGCCCGTAGGCTCGACCGCCTCCTTGGCCCAGGTGTCCACCTGGGCGCAGTAGAGGAACATGGCCAACGCATCCTCGAGCTGGTGATCTCCGATGAAATAGCCAACTTGGAGCTCGAGATCGCGCTCCAGATGTACCACGAGCGTGTCGACCGCTTGGATGAGCGCTTGCACGAGTTCAGGAAGAGCCAAGAGCTACCGTAGGCAAGGGCTGCTGGTCATGGTCTCATGGACACATTTTATTTTGAAAAGTTGTTTCGGCATGGATAGCTATGTATTCACAGCAATCATAGTATTGCTTTGTTTATTGCTCTGTTTCAATGTGTGTATTGTGTTTTCCATTCTTATATGTTCTGTTTCAATGTGTGTATATACGCTATCCATTCTGTATATGTGGATGATAATAACTAGATTCAAATTAGTATACAAAAACAAATAGAAAATGCAATTCATAATATATATATATATATTAAATGTTCATTAGTTCATCACAGAATATATATATATAATATCATCACATATACGTGATGATACTTAACTACTAGGTACAATGCATAAAATTGAAAACGAACAATACTAAAACTAATAATCCCTCCTAGGGCCAGTATTCCGGTAGCCCCTCGCCAGCAGCTCCCTGGTGGGCGGCGTCTTCCCAGTGCGGAGGCAGTACTCCGCCTCCTCCACCTCGCAGCGCTTGACATACTGATCAGCCTCTTGCTGGCAGACGTGCGCGGCCGATCTTGCCATTTCGTTGGGCGCCCACCAGAGCTCCTCGTCAGTGGCATGCTGGAGCTTATCGACCCACCTTCACGCAGTGCCAAGGCGCCCAGTGCCTATGATCTTCCTCGCGAAGTACCCGTCTTCGTACACCTCCTCGGCACGATGACGTGCCCCGCCCCAAAGCTCTGCCGCCTCCTTTTTCTAGGCTGCATCACGGGCTTCATAGGCCGCCTGGTACCTGGCTTCCTCCTATGCCATCTCCTTGAATGCCACTTGCCTGGCTTTCTCAGCCGGCGGCAGCGACTTTCACAAACAAAGATTGTACTGGCCCCAAAACCATTCCAAAGTTGGGGGTCCGGCTCAACCTCGTCAGGCGGCGTGTAGGGGTCCTCGTCGCTGCTAATCGAGTGAGCGTCCTCGGGGGGCGGTAACTCCTCGTCGACGAGTGGGCAGACCGGCGGCGTCATGGCAGAGATTTGAGTGAGAGAGAGAGAGCGAGCGAGGGGAGGATGTAGATGAGAATGCAAGCGGGACGACGTGAGCAAGGTAGTATTTATTGGCGGCCGGAATATAGATCGACGGAGACAGTACAAACGCCAGTCGCTGGAATTTATGAGAACTGTAGTTTGAATTACACACGATTCCCTCAGCAAAATCCGTGTGTGAACATAATAGCCAAAATCCGTGTGTGAAGATAATAGCTGACGGTTTCCAATTCAGAACCGTGTCTGATTAATGACCCCCGCCATTCACCTACCAAACCTCAAGCCGCGAGATAGAGTGCCAATCATGTGGGGGGAGGTTGTCTTGCCAGATCTTTACATTTTCTTTTTTGAACACCAGATATTTACATCGTCTGATGATTTTTTAACTTGCACACAAGTACACAAAAATATGATTTTTCAAACCGTTATAGTTAGGCATTGCATGTAGATGTAGTTCAAATTTGAATTACAGTCATTAAATGGTTAGAAAATCACTTAAATGTCTTTAAAAGGTCAAATGACCTCTGAAATTTTCCAAATTTTCACAAGACGGATGTATTAGTGCACATTAAACATAGATAAAAAATTTGCAGGACGTAAGAGGAAGTTATCCCCCGTTCGTCATCAAACATGCATTGTTCCCTCTCGGAACCACGAACCTTCTAGTGAGCTGCTCCGGTTTGTGAGGGGTGTGTGTCCAAACTTTCGTCAAACAGGCCAATTGTTTTACCACATCATCTTGGTGGCAATACATAAAATCAAGCAAGGTTTCACGTTTTTCTGATCATTTTTTAATTTTTTGGAATTAAAATGCCATGCTACTCCATGCATGTGTGCCCATGCCTTGAGACCAATATGTTTGAAAATTCCTTCTAATTTACTGCACATGGAATTAACTCGCACACAAGTAAACAAAAATATGATTTTTCAAATCGTTATGGTTCGGAGTTGCATGTAGATGTAGTTCAAATTTGAATTACGGTCATTAAATGGTTAGAAAATCACTTAAATGTCTTTAAAAGGTCAAATGACCCCTCAAATTTTCAAAAAATTCGCATGACAGTTGTATTAGTGCACGTTAGACGTAGAAAAAAAGTGAAGCCATAAGAGGAAGCTATCTCCCGTTCGTCATCAAACATGCATTGTTCCCTCTCGGAACCACGAACCTTTTAGTAGTTGCTCCGGTTTGTGAGGGGTGTGTGTCCAAACTTTCGTCAAACAGGCCAATTTTTTACCACATCATCTTGGTGGCATGACATTAAATCAACCAAGGTTTCATGTTTTTCTGATCATTTTTTTAATTTCTTGGAATTAAAATGCCATGTCACTCCATGCATACGTATGCATGTGTCCATGTCTGAGACCAATATTTTTGAAAATTCTTTCTAATTTACTGCATATGGAATAAACTTGCACACAAGTACACATATATGATTTTTGAAACCGTTTTGGTTAGGTTTTGCGTGTAGACGTAGTTCAAATTTGAATTACGGTCATTAAATGGCTAGAAATCACTTCAAATTTTGAAAAGGTCAAATGACCCATAGAATTTTCAAAATTTTCACATTACAGTTGTAGTAGTGCACGTTAGACGTAGAAAAAAATTGAAGGCCGTAAGAGGAAGCTATCTCCCGTTCGTCATCAAACATGCATTCTTCCCTCTCGGAACCACGAGCCTTCTAGTGAGTTGCTCCGGTTTGTGAGGGGTGTGTGTCCAAACTTTCGTCAAATAGGCCAATTTTTTACCACATCATCTTGGTGGCATGACATTAAATCAAGCAAATTTTCATGTTTTTCTGATAATTTTTGGAATTAAAATGTCATGCTACTCCACGCATGTGTGCCCATGCCTTGAGACCAATATGTTTGAAAATTCCTTCTAATTTACTGCACATGGAATTAACTCGCACACAAGTACACAAAAATATGATTTTTCAAACCGTTATGGTTAGGCGTTGCTTGTAGATGTAGTTCAAATTTGATTACGATCATTATATGGTTAGAAAATCACTTAAATGTCTTCAAAAGGTCAAATGAACCCTGAAATTTTCAAAACTTTCACATGACAATTGTATTAGTGCACGTTAGACGTAGAAATAAATTGAAGGCCGTAAGAGGAAGCTATCTCCTGTTCGTCATCAAACATGCATTATTCCCTCTTGGAACCACGAACCTTCTAGTGGGTTGCTTCGGTTTGTGAGAGGTGTGTGTCCAAACTTTCGTCAAACAAGCCAATTTTTTACCACATCATCTTGGTGGCATGACATTAAATCAACAAAGGTTTCATGTTTTCTGATCATTTTTTTTTATTTTTTTTGGAATTAAAATGCCATGTCACTCCATGCGTACGTATGCATGTGTCCATGTCATGAGACCAATATTTTTGAAAATTCTTTCTAATTTACTGCACATGGAATTAACTTGCACAAGTACACATATATGATTTTTCAAACCGTTTTGGTTAGGCGTAGCGTGTAGACATAGTTCAAATTTGAATTACGGTCATTAAATGGCTAGAAAATTACTTAAATTTTTAAAAAGGTCAAATGACCCTAGAATTTTCAAAAATTTCACATTACAGTTGTAGTAGTGCATGTTAGATGTAGAAAAAAATTGAAGGCCGTAAGAGGAAGTTATCTCCCGTTCGTCATCAAACATGCATTGTTCCCTCTCGGGACCACCAGCCTTCTAGTGAGTTGCTCCGGTTTGTGAGGGTGTGTGTCCAAACTTTTGTCTAACATGCGAACTTTTTTACCACATCATCTTGGTGGCATGACATTACACCAACCACGGTTTCATGTGTTTCTGATATTTTTTAAATTTTTTGAAATTAAAATGACATGTCACTCCATGCATACATATGCATGTGTCCATGTCGTGAGACAAATATGTTTAAAAATTTCTTCTAATTTACTACACATGGAATTAACTCGCACACAAGTACACAAATATGATTTGTCAAACTGTTATGGTTAGGCGTTGCATGTAGATCTAGTTCAAATTTGAATTAAATGGCTAGAAAATCACTTAAATGTCTTTAAAAGGTCAAATGACCTCTGAAATTCTCCAAACTTTCACAAGACAGTTGTATTAGTGCATGTTAAACATAGAAAAAAATTGAAGGTCGTAAGAGGAAGCTATCTCCCGTTCATCATCAAACATGCATTGTTCCCTCTCGGAACCACGAGCCTTCTAGTGATTTGCTCCGGTTTATGAGGGGTGTGTGTCCAAACTTTCGCCAAACATGCCAATTTTTTTACCACATCATCTTGGTGGCATGACATTAAATCAACCAAATTTTCATGTTTTCTGATAATTTTTTGGAATTAAAATGTCATGCTACTCCATGCATGTGTGCCCATGCCTTGAGACCAATATGTTTGAAAGTTCCTTCTAATTTACTACACATGGAATTAACTCGCACACAAGTACACAAAAATATGATTTTTCAAACCGTTATGGTTAGGCGTTGCATGTAGATGTAGTTCAAATTTGATTTACGGACATTAAATGGTTAGAAAATCACTTAAGTGTCTTTAAAAGGTCAAATCCCCTGAAATTTTCAACAATTTCACATGACAATTGTATTAGTGCACGTCAGACGTAGAAAAAAATTGAAGGCCGTAAGAGGAAGCTATCTCCCGTTCGTCATCAAACATGCATTGTTCCCTCTCGGAATCACGAACCTTCTACTGAGTTGCTTCGGTTTGTGAGGGGTGTGTGTCCAAACTTTCGTCAAACAAGCCAATTTTTTACCATAACATCTTGGTGGCATGACATTAAATCAACCAAGGTTTCATGTTTTCTGATCATTTTTTTAGTTTTTTGGAATTAAAATGCCATGTCACTCCATGCATACGTATTCGTGTGTCCATGTCGTGAGACCAATATGTTTGAAAATTCCTTCTAATTTACTGCACATGGAATTAACTTGCACACAAGTACACATATATGATTTTTCAAACTGTTTTGGTTAGGCGTTGCATGTAGATGTAGTTCAAATTTGAATTATGGTCATTAAATGGCTAGAAAATCACTTCAATTTTTTAAAAGGTCAAATGACCTCTAGAATTTTCAAAAATTTCACACTACAGCTGTAGTAGTGCATGTTGGACGTAGAAAAAAAGTGAAGGCCGTAAGAGGAAGCTATCTCCCGTTCGTCATCAAACATGCATTGTTCCCTCTCGGAACCACGAGCCTTCTAGTGAGTTGCTCCGGTTTGTGAGGGTGTGTGTCCAAACTTTCGTCAAACATGCCAATTTTTTTACCACGTCATCTTAGTGGCATGACATTACATCAACCAAGGTTTCATGTGATTCTGATATTTTTAAAATTTTATGGAATTAAAATGTCATGTCACTCCATGCATACATATGCATGTGTCCATGTCGTGAGACAAATATATTTGAAATATCCTTCTAATATACTGCACATGGAATTAACTCGCACACAAGTACACAAATATAATTTGTCAAACCGATATGGTTAGGCGTTGCATGTAGATGTAGTTCAAATTAGAATTAAATGGCTAGAAAATCACTTAAATGTCTTTAAAAGGTCAAATGACCTCTTAAATTTTCCAAATTTTCACAAGACAGTTGTATTAGTGCACATTAAACGTAGAAATAAAATTGAAGGTCGTAAGAGAAAGCGATCTCCTGTTCATCATTAAATATGCATTGTTCCCTCTCGGAACCACGAGCCTTCTAGTGAGTTGCTCCGGTTCGTGAGGGGTGCGTGTCCAAACTTTCGTCAAATAGGTCAATTTTTTTACCATATCATCTTGGTGGCATGACATTAAATCAAGCAAGGTTTCTTGTTTTTCTGATCATTTTTTAATTTTTTGGAATTAAAATGTCATGCTACTCCATGCATGGGTGCCCATGCCTTGAGACCAATATGTTTGAAAGTTCCTTCTAATTTACTGCACATGGAATTAACTCGCACACAAGTACACAAAAAATGATTTTTCAAATTGTTATGGTTAGGCGCTGCATGTAGATGTAGTTCAAATTTGAATTACGGTCATTAAATGGTTAGAAAATCACTTAAATTTTTTTTAAAGGTCAGATGACCCCTGAAATTTTCAAAAATTTCATATGAAAGTTGTATTAGTGCACGTTCGACGTAGAAAAAAATTTGAAGACCATAAGAGGAAGCTATCTCCCGTTCATCATCAAACATGCATTGTTCCCTCTCGGAACCATGAACCTTCTAGTGAGTTCTCCGGCTTGTGAAGGGTGTGTCCGAACTTTTGTCAAAAAAGCCAATTTTTTTACCACATCATCTTGGTGGCATGACATTAAATCAACCAAGGTTTCATGTTTTTTGATCATTTTTTTTAATTTTTTGGAATTAAAATGCCATGTCACTCCATGCATACGTTTGCATGTGTCCATGTCGGGAGACCAATATGTTTAAATATTCCTTCTAATTTACTGCACAGGAATTAACTTGCACACAAGTACACATATATGATTTTTCAAACCGTTTTGGTTAGGCGTTGCATGTAGATGTAGTTCAAATTTGAATTACGGTCATTAAATGGCTAGAAAATCCTTAAGTCTTTTAAAAGGTCAAATGACCTCTACAATTTTCAAAAATTTCACATTATAGTTGTGGTAGTGCATGTTAGACGTAGAAAAAAATTGAAGACCGTAAGAGGAAGCTATCTCCCGTTCGTCATCAAACATGCATTGTTCCCTTTCGGAACCACGAGCCTTCTTGTAAGTTGCTCTGGTTTGTGGGGGATGTGTGCCCAAACTTTCGTCAAACATGCCAATTTTTTACCACATCATCTTGGTGGCATGATATTACATCAACCAAGGTTTCATGTGTTTCTGATATTTTTTAATTTTTTTGGAATTAAAATGTCATGTCACTCCATGCATATATATGCATGTGTCCATGTCATGAGACAAATATATTTGAAAATTCCTTCTAATATACTGCACATGGAATTAACTCCACACAAGTACACAAATATAATTTGTCAAACCGTTATGGTTAGGCGTTGCATGTAGATGTAGTTCAAATTTGAATTAAATGGCCAGAAAATCACTTAAATGTCTTTAAAATGTCAAATGACCTCTGAAATTTTCCAAATTTTCAAAAGACAGTTCTATTAATGCACGTTAAACGTAGAAAAAAATTAAAGGTCATAAGAGGAAGCTATCTCCCGTTCGTAACCAAACATGCATTGTTCCCTTTCCGAAACACGAGCCTTCTAGTGAGTTGCTCCGATTTGTGAGGGGTGCGTGTCCAAACTTCCGTCAAACAGGCCAATTTTTTTACCACATCATCTTGGCGGCATGACATTAAATCAAGCAAGGTTTCATGTTTTTCTGATCATTTTTTATTTTTTAGAATTAAAATGTCATGCAACTTCATGCATGTGTGCCCATGCCTTGAGAGTATGTTTGAAAGTTCCTTCTAATTTACTACACATGGAATTAACTCACACACAAGTACACAAAAATATGATTTTTCAAACCGTTATGGTTAGCCGTTGCATGTAGATGTAGTTCAAGAATTACGGTCATTAAATGGTTAGAAAATCACTTAAATGTCTTTCAAATGTCAAATGACCCCTGAAATTTTCAAAAAAATTACATGACAGTTGTATTAGTGCACGTTAGACGTAGAAAAAAATTGAAGGCCATAAGAGGAAGCTATCTCCCATTCGTCATCAAACATGCATTATTCCCTCTCGGAACCACGAACCTTCTAGTGAGTTGCTCCGGTTTGTGAGGGGTGTGTGTCCAAACTTTCGTCAAATAGGCCAATTTTTTACCACATCATCTTGGTGGCATGACATTAACTCAACCAAGGTTTCATGTTCTTTTATCATTTTTTAATTTTTGGGAATTAAAATGCCATGTCACTCCATGCATACGTATGCATGTGTCCATGTCGTGAGACCAATATGTTTGAAAATTCCTTCTAATTTACTGCACATGGAATTAACTTGCTCACAAGTACACAGATATGATTTTTCAAACCGTTTTGGTTAGGCGTTGCATGTAGATGTAGTTCAAATTTGAATTACGGTCATTAAATGGCTAGAAAATCACTTAAATTTTTAAAAGGTCAAATGACCCCTAGAATTTTCAAAATTTTCACATTACAGTTGTGGTAGTGCACATTAGACGTAGAAAAAAATTGAAGGTCGTAAGAGGAAGGTATCTCCCGTTCGTCATCAAACATGCATTGTTCCCTCTCGGAACCACGAGCCTTCTAGTGAGTTGCTCCGGTTTGTGAGGGGTGTGTGTCCAAACTTTCGTCAAACATGCCATTTTTTTACCACATCATCTTGGTGACATGACATTACATCAACCAATGTTTCATGTGTTTCTGATTTTTATTTATTTATTGGAATTAAAACGCCATGTCACTCCATGCTTAATTGTGTCATAGCATTGAGACCAGTATGTTTGAAAATTCCTTTCAATTTACTGCATATGGAATTAAATCACACATAAGTACACAAAATATGAGTTTCTAAACCACTATGTTTAGCTATTGCATGTACATGTAGTTCAAATTTCGATTACGGTCATTAAATGGCGAGAAAATCACTTAAAATCTTAAAAGGTCAAATGACCCTTGAAATTTTCCAAAACTTGACCTGACAGTTGTATTAGTACTACAAAAATTTTCGTACATTTAAAACACCATCCGTTGCCACTGTACTCCAAATTCGTCTTTCACAACTAATAAAAAATATCTACAACTTCACACACGGTTGTTTTCGAGGAACCGTTTGTGATGAAAATATCTGGGTCTATTTAAGTCTCCCTCCTTAAGCTTCGCTGGCTCGTCTTCTCAAGTGCCGGCAACCCCCGAATCCAAGAATCCCGACCCCCATTCCCGCACCCCTTCTTGCACAGATGACACCATGGAAATGCTTCATGAAGACCCGTACGATGGTCGCGTCCCCCCGAGCGCCTCCTCTTGCGCCGAGAGCGCGGTTGCCTATGCCAAGAGTGCTGCCGCATCCGCATTGAGCACGGCCGCTTCCATCGAGAGCGCGTCTGCGGCAGCCGACAGGGTAGCTGCAGCAGCCAAGACGGCTGTACCTGCTACTACGACGGCGGCTGCAAGCGCTGAGAGCGCTCGAGCTGCCGTCGTGCCGCTGATGTCGCTCTGGCCCGGGTCGAGGCCATGCACGCCAAGATCGAGGATGCACAGGCCAAGATATTCCAGGCCACCTCGGACTCCATCATGCAACCCACTTCTGAAAACTCGATGGTGGCCATGGAGCACCTGGTTCCCCATGAGGTCGCCGAGCGAGAGATGGAGATGCAAGAGGCGGCGGAGAGTGAGGAGCGCCGGGAGGAGGAGTTGCGCGTGGCCGAGGTCGAGGTAGAGAAGAGTCTGTCCATCAAGGAATCGTTGATGGAGTACCAACGCGAGCTTTGGTGCAGCCACTACTATGAGTACTACAACCTTGGGGGCGGCGCCGAGGACGAGGACGCAGTCGACTTCAGCAGGGGGACGCGGAGTCCACCAACGACGGCATGTCGCCAGGACAAGTCATCGACGTCTCATCTCACACCGGCGATGCACAGGCTGGCGCGGTGGCGGATTTGTTAAAATTATGCGTACTTAGGCTTTTTTTAATGCTGGTCTTTTGTTTAACAATGTTTAGGTCAACCGGCTCTATTTAATTACTGAAATTGCTCAATTCAGTAAGTGTGGTATATTTGATATATGCTCTTTTGTCTGGCCAAATTAGCAAGCGATGTTAAATTATGCAATGGCGTACCCGGAGAAATTTCCACCAAAGTTTGAATTATCAAACTCATCCCATGCGCGTAAAGTAGAAGAATCGTTTGCGATGCACACAATCGTTCAAAGTGAATAGTCCGACGGCACCGCACGCAAAGTTTCCCTCCACATTTCCAAAATTTTGGCCTACGGCCAAAGTATCTACCCCCGCCCCCTTCCCCACCCCCTTTCTCCCCGACCACAAGTCACATTTCCCCTATTTCCTCCTTCCTTCCTTCTAAGCTATAGCCGCTTCCTCGCTCTCGCCATCTCACATCCTACCGTCGGGGGCGCCATGGTCTTCTTCAAAGACATCTCCAGCGGTTCCTCCTCCGGAGAATACTCGTTCACCACTTGGGTATGCCTCTCCTCTCTCTTGGGCTATGACTTGGAATGAAGGATTTTTACCCGGCGGTCGATTTGAGTCATTTCTTCCTCTTGTAGCTCCCTAAGACCATCAGTGGCAATGAATGGAGTGGGGTGGCTGAAGATCTATCTGCTCATTGTCACCATCAATCTCCATGCGTGAAGCTAGTTGCATTTGATTTTGTGGACAGTGGGAGGAAGTTTCTGGCATGTGCAGAGAAGGTTAGACCCTTTTTCGTTGTTACAAATCATTTGTTAGATGTGATTCATACACTATCACGGTCCCAACCCATTGATACCACACCTTCAACCAAACGCATCCTAAGAGAGTGTCACAGTTTGTACCTAGTATCTTAAATTGTTGCCATCTCATCAGCGGTGCCATTAGAAAATTATTTGGCACCGCTTCAGCAGTTTGTTCAGCCAACTTTGGTCCACACATCTGAGCAGACAAGCAGTAAAATACTAAATCTTTATGGCATGAAGGAACTGGGCATCGGAGCAACTACGTGCTCCGGAGTCCGGATCCCTGATTTTTTTCCGCTGCATCGGCTCGCCAGTGCAGGGCACTGGTGCGAGATGTAGCAACAATTGTCTTTACCCTAGTTTTGGCATACATAGTGGACGGCCTTAGTGCTATTAGTTCTATGTTACTAAATTTATGCATGTACACACCTGTTAATATCAATTTGCTGTCATCCAAACACTATCGCTATGCTGTTGCAGTTATATTTACCTTCCTCATAAAATGTTCAATTTGTTATTTATTATACATGAGTAAGAACTTGTAGCATGATTGTAGTTAATTATATCTTCTGATGTTCTAGAATTTGGTTGTTGTCTCAGTACCAATTATTTCATTTGCACATTGATCTTTTGAGAAGATATGTCATAATTAACATGTTTCTTCAGTTTTTCAAAATAAGCACTGGTGATTTTCTATGCTGCTATAAACCCATTTCCCCTACAATTGTTACTGATCTAGTTTTACATATTATAGGATGAACGGAAGTGTTCTTACTTGGAGTGGGTTGATCAAGAGTGGCCACAGTCTTTGAAGATGTGCCTAGCGAAGCTCTGGAGCATGTATGAGGAAGAGAACACACATAGGCTTAGAGAAAGTGTTGTCAACGCTGAAGCATCTTTCAAGATGCGGGATAGAAAGTTGAAGGTGGAGAATGAGCTCAGATTTTTAAATCAGACTTTGCTAAGCTGGTGTTGGCAAATGAGGAGGCACTTTCCCAGTTGGCCCGTGCAAAACGGGTTCTTACTGAACTGAAAGCAGAGGTGGATAAGACAAGCCCGGATGATCTCGATTAGGGAAATGAATATATTGTGCTTATGAAGTTGAACTAGCTATATGTTGTACTATGATGTTTTCATGTAGCTACCGTACTATGATGTTATAATATATTTATGTGTCTGGTATGAAATTGGCAAACAACTGTTCGATATGAAATGTGAATTTGTGTAATACTAGAATTATTAATTGTAAACTAATAAACCTGCTAAATGTGTCATGGACCTTTGCAAACGGTTCTAGCAGAAAAAGCAAACAGTTAACCATGGCAAACCGTGTGTGATAGTTAGACCTTTCACACACGAGCCTACACATAAAACTATGTGGGATGTACGTCTGAACGGAAACGTGTTCCCTGGATTGACTGTGTGGGATGTACATAAGAAGGGAAACGTATTCCTTGGATTGATTGTGTGTGATATACATACGAACGGAAATGTTTTTTCTGGGATTCACCATGTGGGATGTACATACCTACGGAAATGATTTTCTCGGATTACCGTGTGGGATGTACATACCTACGGAAATGATTGGGTTTCGATGCCTCGCCCGATCGCACACGGCCCCAGCCTAGGTCCCAGGAGGGCCTACCCCCGACGATTTCTGGGTCATGTGTGAAGGACACGCTATCGCACACACTCACTTGGCGACGGTTCCAAATGCCGTCGCGGAAAGGGGTTAAAAACCGTTTGTTTAGGACCGACGCGCACGAGTGACACCAGTTCAACTTATCCTAACGCGCCTCCAAAATCCATGGCCTCCCAAATCTCCATGATCGCCGCTGAGTATCAGGTTAGAGCCATCACCGGCGATGAGTTCATCGTCATCTGCACACGTAGATCCGCGACGGTGGAAGCATGCCTTGCTCGCTTCCTACGCATGTTCAAAAGTTCAAAGGATGAGTGGGTCGTTGGGCTTGGTGTTGAGTACACCACAGTGCTGGAAAGTGAGAAGATTCTAAAGGAGGCGGAGAAGAAGAAGCCCGCCTTGATCCAGGTTTGCGTACATAATGTGTGCTTGGTCTACCACATATGCCATGCCGACTTTGAGTGCCAAGATTTTAAGAACTTCCTCAAGGACGAAAGAGCGAAATTAGTTACTGTAGACTTTAGGAACTACAAGAGAGTCCTGGGTCGGATAGGCCTCGCTGTAGGCCAGCCCTTCAATCTCCAAAAGGCAAGCCTGGTGTCCTCCTCTCAGCCTTCAATGTTGACCCTGGTTGCAGCCATAATTGATCCTTCGTATGGTCAACTTAAGAAAACTCACCACGAGTTTCATCATGCATGGGCGTCAAAGACAATAGATGAAGATCACATCATGTACGCAACAATGGATGCCTACCTTTGTTTAAATATATACAAGGGTTGGATGAAGAAGCAGAGCCAAGTGTCTGGTTCAAGCAAAGAAGCGTCGACGAAGAGGAAGAGGAAGAGGGACGAGGAAAAAGTCAAGGACGTGGACTCGGACTCGGCGTAAGGTGGTAGTGTCATTGCTCATGCTGGTTCTACTGCAGTGTCAAGCGGACTAGTTGCTTAGTTTTATTTCAGGGGTGTGTTATGCTGAGCCCCCAGTAGAACTATGTTTATGTTCTTTCTCGTTATTTCAACTCTTTAGTACGTACAGTAGTACTAGTATGTCTTACTATTGTACTTCTTGTAGTTGGTACTACTGCTCGTATCTTCGTGTTCCTACTGTACTTAATACTACGTACTAGTAGTATAATTTGGGTCAATCAATTTGTGAAAGAAGTTCGATGGAGCGAAGGAAGAAGATGGCAGAGAAGCTACCCCGGTATCTATATTAGGGTGCAGGGTACCCATGATCTATCTTATGAGTGTTGGGTGTGGAATGCAGTTCGCCGGAAAAAATGGATCGTGCCCGGGGTTAAATGGATGGCAGGGGTGGGGTAGCATGGCGGTGGTAGGCGGTTCAAGGGAGGGCAGGGTGGCGGCGGCAGGCGATTAGGCGTGTGGCGGGCTGGCGGCTTGATGCCTGAGAGAGAAGATGAACAGTGCATCAATTTTGGAGGTTGAAGAAGCCCTTCTGGCCATCCATGTTGCATCCAACGGCTCACAAGAGTCAACTTACCCAAATTGCTCCTTCATATAGCAGGATCCACATGGCATTCAAGGTCTCGAAGGTAGATTCCGCGTCCGCACCCGGTTTGCGTGCTCAGCACGGGCGCAACCCGCTTCCACCGCGACAGCCACCACACGTGCCTCCTTCGCACGAGCGGAGACGACAATGACATGCTAGATCCTCCTCGCCGGCGTGCTGGAGCATGTCCTCGTCCTCCTCTTCGTATGTTGTGTGCATAGACACGGCTCCACCAGCTGCTCGCGTGCTTGGCAGCATGGCGGCATCGCGAGGAGGGACTGCAGACGACACGAGCGGGCGAGCCTTCGGCTTCATGGCATAGGGATGGCGGGGACACTGCGGTGATGGGTGAGAAATGGTTAGCTGAAGCAGGCGGGCACCGGCATGAGCAACGGTAGCGGCGGCATATTGATGAGTGCGCGTATGGTAGCTTAGTTTAGTTTTATATAGGGTTGGTCAAACTTAAAAGGACACTGTACTAGTACACATGAACATGAGACTGAGGCAGCGCTTATATTAGTTACCACAACAACAATATGGAATCCTGTGCAAGCGCGTGCACCGCGGCCGCACGGTCGATCGAACGGTGCGTCACTGTGTCGCGCTCTAAGGACATCCATCGAACCTTTTGGGGTGTGTGAAAACAATCCCCGAATATTACTCAACTTTTTTCCTGGAAAAGTTCTTCACGCTACAATATTTCCATATATTTGAATTTAGCTTCAGTTCGTGTTTATTTGCATTTGGATGTTTTAGGTGCACCCTAGTTTATTAATACTGATTTTGTGTGTGTGACTGAGAGAGAATGTGTGTATGTGTCCATATGTGTGTTGTGGCAGAAGGGCAATGTGGAGACGGCGTGCGTGTGATAGAGACATAGAGAGGTGTGAATGTGCAAATGATCATGCATGAGTGATACATAGAGAGATGTCGATACGTTGTGTATACATGAGAGAACGATCTTCTATTTGTACTTGTGTGTGTGTGAGAGAGAGAGGAGCATCCGTAACATAACAACCATCTCTCTTGATTCGTCCGTCCCTCACACGATCGCATATAACACATGCATCAACGCACACATTTTGACACCCTCACCCGACCCCTACCCACCTTAAGGCCCACACATCACTCTCTATCTCGCACACACAATCTCTTCGTGGAAACCCTATTTAGCATGTAGCTTTCCATCACATACACACACATTCTCTCCATAGGTTTGATTTCTCTCAATACCTGACACACACACACACACCGCACACACACCCCTCCCCCAAGCACACAATTCATCCCCATCCAAGTTTATATGGCGACCACTATCGCTTGTGCTTCTCTGCACCCCAGCATGAACACCACCTCAATCTTCAAAGAGGGCATCGAGGAGATCGAAGACGGTGACCACACTGCACTAGAGAATGCGGGGCCATTTGGAAGCTGGATGATGTGACGACGGCTAACTTACCCCCCCCCCCTCTCTCGCTCCCACACAAACTTACCAATCCCTCTCTTTCCCGCACAAATTATCAATCACTCAACCCACGAGATCCTTCCCCTCTCGTCCATGTTTTTTCAGCTCTCTCATCAAACATGTTGTCTCTTCTCCTTCCACGTGTACAAAATCTGGATGCACACGCATCTCATGTATATTACATGTCTCCATCTTTCTCACAGACCTAACTTCTTCCTCTCTGTTTCTCTCTCCATCTCTCTTTCTCTCTCTCTATCTCTCTCTCTTGTTAGGTGTGCCTCCTATTCTCTTGCCCACATACATACAATATTTCCCGCCCTATCTACTCCATCTTCACCAAATCTCTCTACACATTTCATTCACACATTGGGATGTGTTCAAAATGTTGCTTTTATAATGGATCATGTAGAGGTATGGTTGGTTTTGTTGGATCCTACAAAGTAATAACTATGAAATGCATTTAGATTTTCATTTGACTGGGATTATGTGAGTTTGAGCATATTGTGAAGTATTATAGACCTCGTATACATCTTGGAATTCAACAATGATTCTAACTATTGAATTGTATAAACCATTACATTCAAAGTCACTAGCCTAATATATTTCTTTCATGATTACAACAAATGATTAATTCACTACAAACTAAGAAAAAAAATGTGTACTCCCTCCGTTCTTATTTAAGTCCGCGTATTAGCATTGGTCAAAGTCAAGTTTTGTAAACTCTCACAAAGTTTATAACAAAAAATATTAACATATACAATAACAAATAAATAACATTAGATTCATTATTGAATGTACTTTCACATCATATATATTTGTTATGGTAAATGTTTATATTTTCTATAAACTTGGTCAAACTGTAGGAAGTTTGACTTTGGTCAAACCTAATATGCAGAGTTAATAAAAACGGAGGGAGTACTAGTAGTTACTACTCGCTAGTTGCTTAGCCCAATCACCCAACATGCCACACGGGGAGTTCAGTGTCACAAAATTTTGAGGTCGGCAGGAAAATCTCCCGGGACCTTGATTCGAGCAGTGCGAAGTAACCATCATACCCTTCGGAATAGGCCTACGGATGACGCTTTGTAGGGGGCTGTTTTGGTAACTTCAGGTTCACCCTACCCAACTAACCCCACTCCAACACCCAGAGTAGTACACCTGAATACTCCCCATTTTCTATCCCCACCGCATAATAGACTTGTCCATAGCACCGCAGCCTTCGTGCTCCTCCCCATCTACATCGGCGCACTCGTCCGCCACAACGCATCTGCCTCATCGACGACGTTGTACGCCGCACTGGAGTCGGTCCACCATCGTCGTCGTACATGGAGGCTCTTCCCCGGCACCGTATTCCATGGTCTCAGATCTGTTTCCCGGAAGCCGACTCCAAGCGTAGAAGCACCACCGTCGTGGACAATGAACTGACTCCCGTTGCCGACCATGATGCACAGAGGCTGCTGAGGGAGTCCTGGACTAAGGGGTCCTCGGGCGTCCGGCCTGTTATCCATGGGTCGGACAGATGGGCTGTGAAGACATGAAGGCCGAAGACTACACCGTATCCGTATTGGACTCTACTTGACGTGGAAGGCTAGCTTGGCGACCGAAGATTCCTCTTATGTAACTGACTCCATGTAAACCCTAGATCCCCTCGGTGTCTATATAAACCGAAGGGGATAGTCCGAAAAGGACACCACATATACTCATTACCATATTCATAGGCTAGATTTCTAGGGTTTAGCCATTACGATCTCATGGTAGATCAACTCTTGTAATACTCATATTCATGAAGATCAATCAAGCAGGAGTAGGGTATTACCTCCATAGAGAGGCCCGAACCTGGGTAAACATCGTGTCCCCCGTCTCCTGTTACCATCGATCCTAGACGCACAGTTCGGGACCCCCTACCCGAGATCCGCCGGTTTTGACACCGACATTGATGCTTTCATTGAGAGTTCCACTGTGCCGTTGATGAAAGGCTCGATGGCTCGTCTTGTCATTCAAGACAATATTACCGTAGGGGTAGTTTTGGCCTCGGGCCAAACCCTCCGGCTGGGCGACTTTACTATGATCGCCCGTTCGGCCGTGGAGCCAACGATGACCTCTCGGGCCATCAAAAATCCCCTTCGCATCAACTCCGTGCACTCCGGGCAGATGGATCTAGTTGAGTTTTCGTCTTTAAACGAGCTCCTAAATCGCATCGCCGCTTTGGGAATCACCACAAATTATGATCAGATCGGTCCTAAAACCGATCAGGGAGAAACCGAAACTCCACCGGTCACCCACCAGATCGCGGCAGTCCTGGAGCAGGACGGCGAATCTTCTTCTATATGGAAGACGGACTATGTTCGGGTCGCCGTTCATGAAGAGCCGGATACTCACCCGCGAAAGGACGCAACCAGCCCTCCGCACATAGCATCGGACGGCGGTTCCAAACAATCAGAAGATATTCCGGAACCCGGATTGTCTAGTTCAGAACATCGTCGGACTCTGGACAACCGGTTAGGTCGGGGTTCAGATTTAATTCCACCCACCCGCCTGGACATAGAGGCTCTCATGAGCATAAAACAACAATCTCAGGAGAAGGTCCACCACTTTTGGGCCAGATTCCTCCTTGTCAAGGACAAGGTAAAAGATTATCGTGACGAGGACGCAATATCAGCATTCTGCAAAAACTATGCAGACGAAGGAATCCTCAACGCCATCAACCAACGCCGCATACTAAAATTTGCTGACTAGCAACCATCGTACAAAAATACTTCGTGATGGAAAGCGCCTGGGAAACTCAGGCAGCTCGCTGGGAACCACCAGCCCCAACCCAACTTCCCCTACAGGCGAAAAGGGTGTACCCTCGGGGCACGCCCAGTCCAACAGTCAGAAAACACAAAGCCGCTATATGGCACGACATCGTTCTGGAAGGGTGGCTCGATGGCCCATGCAAAATACATACAACAACAGATGTCGTGGCAACCCACAGCCTTAGAGCATGTTGGATACTACGACAAGTAGCCAAGAGCGGCGAGGACATCCCTATCAAGGACGCCCCGGAACAACACCCCCCAGAAGACGACGACCCAAGAGTATTAACAGTCTTCGAGAAATTCACTTCAAATAAGAAGCGCAAAAGGGCACTTTGCGAGCTCAACAAAGTCTGCCAAATTGCTATAATAAACCCATGGAACGACACGCCAATAACATTCAACGCCGGTGACGAACCAAAGTACAGAACAGTACGAGCACCAGCCGCGTTAGTCCTCAGCCCCATCGTGGATGGGTTTCGACTCACCAAGGTCCTCATGGACGGCGGCAGCGGACTAAATCTCATTTATGAGGACACACTCCATAAAATGGAAATAGACAGGAGCCGCATCAAACAAACTAAACAACTTTCCGGGGAATTATTCCTAGTCGGGAGGCGCGGTGCGTGGGCAAAATCACACTTGACGTGGTATACGGATCGCCGGAGAACCATCGGTCCAAAGAAATAACCTTCCAAGTGGTCCCTTTCAGCAGCGGATATCACGCCCTGTTGGGGCGGGATGCTTTTACATGCTTCCAAGATATACCTCACTACGGATATATGGAGCTCAAAATGCCCGGACCAAACAGTAATCACTCTCGTCAGTGATCCAAACATAGCACTCCGCGCTGAAAACAAAACCGCATCCCTGGCCCTGGAGGCACTATCTAAAGCCCTCGCAGTCGAAGAATTAACCGCACTACGCTCCACAGTGGACAGGGATGATGTGATCCTCGACAAACGCTCCAAATCCACCTTGTTCAAACCGGCAGAAGAAATAATCAAATTCCAGGTCCACCCAACGGACCCCAAGAAGACAGCATCCATCGGAGCTCAACTGAACCCAACAGTTGACGCCGCACTGCGAGAATTCCTGCACGAAAACTGGGACATATTTGCTTGGCATCCTTCGGATATGCCAGGGATCCCACGCAAGCTGGCCAAACATAGCCTCAATATATTAAAGGGGTTTAAACCGGTTAAGCAAACACTGCGGCGCTTTTCCGAACCCAAGCGACAAGCCATGGGGGAGGAGCTGGCCAAATTCATCGAGGCCGGATTCATTAGAGAAATCAAACATCCGGACTGGCTGGCAAACCTGGTGATGGTACCAAAGAAAGATAAATACTGACGCCTGTGCATTGATTTCAAATACCTCAACAAAGCCTGCCCTAAGGATCCCTTCCCCCTCCCCCGCATTGATCAAATCATTGACGCCAGCGTAGGACACGACTCACTGTGTTTCCTCGATGCATACTCCGGATACCATGAAATCAAAATGAAGGAATCCGATCAAGCTGTAACAGCATTTATTACCCCATACGGGCCATTCTACTTCAATACCATGCCCTTTGGGCTCAAGAACGCCGGCGCCACATATCAACGCATGATTCAAACATGCCTCGAGAAACAGATTGGCAAAACAGTAGAAGCTTACGTTGATGACGTCTTCATCAAAACCAGGCACGTGGAAATACTAATAGACGACTTACGTCTTACATTCAACAACCTCAGGGCGTATGACATCAAGCTCAACCCGGAAAAGTGTGTCTTCGGCGTCCCCACTGGAAAACTGTTGGGCTTCATTGTCTCCAATAGGGGAATCGAAGCAAACCCAGCCAAAATCCGATCTTTGTCACAATTGGCTAAGCCAACAGACCTTAAACAAGTTCAAAAACTTGCAGGTTGCGTGGCAGATCTAAGCCGCTTTATCTCCAGATTAGGAGAAAAGGCACTGCCACTCTATCGCCTTCTATGGCGAACTGACCAATTCGAGTGGACGGACGCGGCAACAGCCGGACTGGAAGAAATAAAAACCCTTCTTGCGAGCAATACAATCCTGGCCGCACCAAACGCCGGCGAACCGATGTTATTATACATATCGGCAACACATTAGGTGGTGAGCGTTGTACTCGTCGTTGAACGAGAACAGGACGGACATAAATTCCCTCTTCAGAAGCCAGTATACTACGTATCTACTGTCCTTGCACCATGCAAATCCCGGTACCCTCATTATCAAAAAATAGCATACGCGGTCTTCATGGCATCCCGAAAGCTCCGCCACTACTTCCAGGAGTGTTCGAACATGGTGGCCTCCGAAGTACCACTCAACGACATTATAAACAACCGCAATGCTATAGGCCGGATTGCCAAATGGGCCATCGAGCTCCTGTCGTTTGACATTACATATAAACCACGTCGAGCTATCAAATCCCAAGTACTGGCCGACTTCATCGCCGAATGGATAGAGGCCGAACTCCCTAAAGAGTACGACACATACTCCAATTGCGTCATGCACTTCGACGGCTCCAAAATGCTGACAGGGTTAGGAGCGGGTGTCGTTTTAACGTCCCCTACCGGAGACATCGTCCAGTACGTTCTCCAAATACTATACACAGACTCCAATAATGTAGCCGAATACGAGGCCTTATTGCATGGTCTCCGGATGGCTGTCTCCATGGGCATACAACGCCTAGAAGTGCGCGGGGACTCAAACCTTGCAATATCTCAAATAAACGGAGATTTCGACACTAAAGATCCGAAGATTGCAGCGTATCGTAACGCAGTCATAAAAATGTTGGCCCAGTTCGAGGGGCTTGAGTTCCATCATGTGGCTTGAGAAAGTAATCAAGCGGTGGATGTTCTTGCTCGTATTGGCGCTAAGCGCGACCCCATCCCACCTAATATCTTCCTGGAAAGGCTCTTTAAGCCATCCGTGGTGTGGCAGGGGGAAAACGGCAATACTAGTCCGGACCGAAACATAACCCTAGATCCCGGAAACACCGACATAACACCATCGGCGCATCTCATCATGGCAGTCATTGCCCCATGGACCGAACCCTTCCTAGCCTACCTCAATAGGAAGGAGCTTCCTGAGGACCAGAATGAGGCTTGCTGCATTGTCCGGTGCTCAAAGGCCTACAAGGTTCATGATGGAGAGCTCTACAAGAAAAGTGCCACCGGAGTCCTTCAACGATGTATATCCGAGGAAGAGGGGTGGCAGCTCCTGGCTGAAATTCATGCCAGACTCGGCGGTCACCACGCCGCAGCTCGGGCCCTTGTTAGCAAGGCCTTCCGTACATGGTTTTATTGGCCGACGGAACGAGCAGATGCACAGGACCTTGTCCAACATTGCGTCGGATGCCAACTCTTTGCCAACCAAAGCCATATGCCCCCCACTGCCCTACAAACAATCCCCATCACTTGCCCTTTCGCGGTCTGGGGACTCAACATGGTTGGACCCCTTAAAGGGGGAAGCCATAAGAAAAAATATCTGCTGGTTATGGTGGACAAATTCACTAAGTGGATAGAGGCCAAACCGGTCAAAACGGCTGAGTTCGGCCCGGTGATAGACTTCATATCCAATGTTGTGCACCGGTATGGTGTCCCACACAACATCATCACTAACAACGGCTCCAATTTCATAGCCGACAAGGTAAAACCTGGTGTACTAATCTGGGTATTAAACTAGATTACGCCTCCGTCTACCACCCACAAACCAACGGTCAAGTCAAACGCGCCAACGGTCTTATTATGAGCGGCATCAAGCCCAGACTAGTGCGGTCTTTGAAAGAACCAGACAAGCACTGGGTTGATGAGCTCGACTTCGTACTCTTGGGGCTGCGGACCACGCCCAACCGTACTACTGGGTACACACCTTTCTTCATGGTGTATGGTGCAGAGGCGTATTGCCCTGCGATATTATTCAAACTCACCTAGAGTGCGTACGTATGAAGAGAGAGAAGCCGAGCTCGATCGGCAGGACAGCCTAGATGCCCTGGAGGAGGAATGTGATGTCGCAAAAGCCCATTCAGCAGTTTACCAACAACAGGCTCGAAGATATCAAAGCAGATAAGTACGGGCCAAGAATTACAATGTTGGCGAACTCGTTCTACTGCTCCCGAAGAAGAAAAAGGACAAACTCAAGCCCAAATGGGAGGGTCCCTTCATAATTGACGAAGTTCTCACCGGAGGAGCGTACCGTCTTCGCGATGCATCAGACAATCGCCTCGAGCCGAACCCCTAGAACGCGGCCAGACTCCGGAGATTCTATGCCTAGCGCTAAACCCCTTGTTTGTCTCCTCCTCCCCTATAGTTTCCATTATTATTTTTCTCTTTTTCCAACTACTTTCTTCCTTCTTGCTTTAAAGCTTTGGTGCGGCTAGACCGCACACCATTAGCACATACATCTTTAAAAATGTATGCCACTTGTACCTGGGGGCTTCTCGGACAGAAGTTCTTGTCATTCCTTGAGCATCAAGCTCCTCACATATGAGTTTTTCCATATGTACCTTTTCTTTGCCATTATATGCATCGATATGACTTAAGTTTTAGCCAAGCTGGGTTGCCTGGCTCATGTGCTTATGCCCTACATTCCCGTTAGTTCGGCTAGGGCATAAAGGGAGCACCTCTGCGATTGTTACCACCGGCTCATCCAGATGTGTACCTCAGACTGGGTGAAGCTGAAAGCTAGCGTTCTTAAGGGAATATTCGGTCGGCGAATTAAAGATGTTTTCTAAAGCTCACTCCATTATGCACCCCCAGAAGTTATACAAACTGTGGTGCTCACATCACAATTCGGACATGCGCACTAAATGCATGCACACCCAGGGAAAGGAACCCGTAATGGAACTATTCTCTCTGGGAGACGTTTCTTATGATATCAATGTAATATAACATAGCTAGCCGGATACAACTTGTCTGTTCAAGTAACTATGACCTCTACGCCGAGTTTTCCAGGCATACCCCGGCCTATTCCGCTGCGACGGTAATCGTAAACACTCCGCACCTTTGGGACCGGAGGTTGAATCGAAAAGGTTTGCCATGACAAATGATATACAATTCAGCTAGATGAGGAAAGTACACAGTCACTTGGACTCAAAAATCTCCTCTTCTACACCTTCCAACAGGCAGTCTAACTTACAATCCTATTGGGAATATTTGGCGGCCACCTCTACTTGGTCATATACTAAACTAACAGGAGTTTCTTCCCCATTAGACCCTACCGGTCCGACACAAGCCATCTGATTAGGATCCAGCTTGGTATATCGCATCTTCAGCATGGCCCAGGCCTCTCGCGCACCCTCTCAGCATGCCGATATCTTCCATAGCTGGATACACCGTCGCGCTCCCTTGAACACCTCTACCAGCTGCTCCATGCTTCCTGGAGGGGGGTCGGATGGCCATAAATCCTTGGCTACACTCCACATCGCCTGCCAATCTTTCTCGTGCAACTGCAATAGCCCTTGCAGAAGATCACTTGATGATTCGGACACCTCCTCTTCGGGGTGGTTCGTCAAAACGCCTGCAATTAGAGCTGTGTCAGCTACCGTTAGCTCCAAAACTGTTATAAAACAAACGTGGCCACATACTGAATATGCCGCCTCGCAGCTTCTTGTTCTCCTTCATGGAGTCAGCTAGCTGAGCTCGCACATCTTTCAATTCTTCACCCAGTTTGGAGTTCGAGTCCAGGAGTTTCTTTTTCTCTTGAACGACTTTTGTCAATACACGCTCACCCGCTGCTAGTAGCTTTTTGGCTCCACGTTCTTCGCTTCGAGCGGTGTCCAGGTGCTCTTGCGCTTGGTCTAATGGCCGAACACGAAGATTAGCACCCTCATTCGCACTATTGGTGTATCTTTATGAATTTTTGATAGAAGGAAACATTACCGGGAGATGCCTTGTATTTCTCCAGTTCGGCATTGGTAGCAAGCAGTCGGTGCTGACACTTTTCCAGCTCCTGAGCTAGCTGGGTGTTCTTCTCCGAAAGCACCTGGTCATAAATTGATCCTTAAATCAGTTGTTTCAACTCCTTTAAGTCTCGGGGGCTACTGGCATATGGTTATCATAGTCAGACAAAATAAATTTACCTGCACATCTTTCGAATGTTGCTTTGTGGCCCTGTTAATCCCATCTCGAGCAGCTCAGATGTACGCATCCGCCGAGTTGAAGGCGTTAAACGACTCTTCTAAAAAGCCAGGGTCTTGTAAAATGGCCAGGCGGCGCCGATGATTCATCGCACTCTCCACTTCCGAGTTGGTGACGGATACATCATCCGAGTCCTCGGCCGGAGGACAGTCCGGCTCCGCCTCCGCGTTGGCCCCTGTCTTCATGGCAGGATTTGAATCTTGGTTGTGGGAAGTACGGCCGCTCGAGCCTCCGGATACGGTCTGGCGCATCTTTCTCCTGACACATGAATAACATGAAGGTCACGGTTGGACGTGACTGCTCGGGTGCAGGTTGGCGAATTCATATCTCTTCGATGAGGGCACGGCCGTATCTTCATTTGCTTTCCTCTTGGAAGGCTCGCCCAGAGTGGGGGACACTCTCTTCGGAGGTACCCTTGGAGTAGTACGGCGCGCCGAACCCTTCCCCTTTTGAGCACAAGACAGTGCGGTGGGTAAGAAGGAAGGAGAGATCTCTTTTGAATAAGGTGTGTTCAGATCACTTGCGTGTGAAGCTGGAAGAAGATCGGGGTAGTCGGCGATGATGGCCACTTCTGTGCCATCGTAGCTCATCTGGTAAAACACCCCCTCCGCAAGCACCACAAATATATCCGGATCCTCTTCGAACCCGGGATCGAGCTCCCGGTTGTGGTCCTCTGGCTGTGGGTGGGACTATGAAATCCCTCGGTGACCTTTCGCCAATGCTGTCATAAGCAAACAGACTAGAAGTTTATCAAAGGCAATTCGGAGATGGAAGAAGTAAAGCAGGAGGAGTCAGGCCTTACCCAGCTGCGAGGGTTATACATAGAGTACCCGTCTCTACATTTGATGCAGAGAAATTCCTTTTCCTCCCCTTTGAACAGTTCGACTAATATCTTAGCCAAAGCGGCAGGGGTATCCGGACCTTTCCGGCCGCAGTGAGAGGCGTCGTCCTCCCCATTGTATTGCCACATGGGAAGCCCTATGTATTGGAGCGGCTGAACCCCTCGCGCTATGGAAATCGCAATAACCTCGATTACTGTGAGTCCGGACTGGGTGAGCTCTTTTATCCTGCTCATCAGCTGACGAACCTCTGCGCCGTCTTCCTCTTCAAGACTCCAGGGACACCAACTGTGGCGTTTATTCAGCGGGACAAGCGCAAATTCAGGAAGACCCTTTCGAATCGGGTCAGGGAGTGCAACATCCTCTATATAAAACCATTCGGAGGGCCATTCATCAGGTGCCTTCCTTGGTGTACCGGATGGATATCTGGTATCGGCGACACGCCATATTTCGGCTCCGCCCACTTCAAATATTGACCCTTCGTGATTGCGCGGGATGAGACAGACAACTTCCTCCACAACTCGAAATGATCCTCGACGCCCAGGAAAAGTTTGCATAAAGCGACATAACCCGCAATCTGCAGGATAGAGGCCGGAGTGAAGTTGTGCAGCTGGAGGCCGTAGTATTCCAGGATTGGGGAAGACCTCTGCCTGAGTCCCCTCATTGAAGAAAGCTAGCCCCGTTCGAATAGGGACTAGATCTGCATGGGGAAGGAATCCCTGTGTTTGCAACTTCGTCAATCAGCTATGAGACACGGAACACCTCTCCCACTCGCCTTTCTCTGGGCCGGGACGAGCGGAGGAGCTGGGAACACTAGCCATGCTGGAATGGTTTCTCCTAAGCAATTTTTGGGGATTTCTTCTATGTAGCACTGAATGGATCTGGGATCCAATCTCTTTAAATAGGTGCTCTTACTCACATGGATGGGGTGTTATTCGCAAAAATGCCCTGACTTTCCACATTCACTCAACACGTGGAGGACGAAGATTATTCAAACACGTAGAAGCCAAGGAGGCAACATTGGATCAATGGTCAAATAGATTGCTTGGGGATCAGTGAAGGGGGAACCCGCCTTGCAATGCCGAAGACAATGTGTGTGCCGAGCACCTCGCTATTGAAGACTGGTTCGGGGGCTACTGAGGGAGTCCTGGACTAAGGGGTCCTCGGGCGTCCGGCCTGTTATCCATGGGCCGGACGGATGGGCTGCGAAGGCATGAAGGCCGAAGACTGCATCGTGTCCGGATTGGACTCTACTTGGTGTGGAAGGCAAGCTTGGCGACCGAAGATTCCTCTGATGTAACCGACTCCATGTAAACCCTAGATCCCCTCAGTGTCTATATAAACCCAAGGGGATAGTCCGGAAAGGACACCACATATACTCATTACCATATTCATAGGCTAGATTTCTAGGGTTTAGCCATTACGATCTCGTGGTAGATCAACTCTTGTCATACTCATATTCATCAAGATCAATCAAGTAGGAGGTAGGGTATTACCTCCATAGAGAGGGCCCGAACCTGGGTAAACATCGTGTCCCCCATCTCCTATTACCATCAATCCTAGACGCACAGTTCGGGCCCCCCTACCTGAGATCGCCGGTTTTGACACCGACAGCCGCCGCGACCATCGTACTCCTCCTCGATTGGTAATGTGTGTATTGAATCTCTTAGCAGTACATGTGCAGTTCCATTTTTGTTCATACCTACCCTTCAAATTTCCTGGTTGTTATTGTTCCCGTAAAAGTAATTGGTTATAGCCTCCATTGCTCCCGTGTCGCGCTGTGCTTGGGTAGGTTCTTCATCTGCAACCAGTAGTGTGGCAAATGATGGAAAGGTTTTTAGAACTAGAAAGATGCCCATGCGTTGCATGAAACATCATGATGCATTTGTATGAGTATTTTATCTTGTGGGAGAAAAGGATGACTGAGGGAAGGCCATGTTTGCAAATGTGGAGAGGGGTGTGGGTATCTTTTTGCAAAACTACCATAGTTTCCTTCCTATCCGTCAGATATAAATCAGACGGCCTATATTGCAGGATGGCAGGCACACCATCATCACCAACTCTATTTTTTAAGAGTATAAGAGTAGAGAGTAGAGATAGAGAAGTAGAGATGGAGAGTAGAGAGTAGAGACATACATAGTTCTCAGCATAGATATAGCATAGATAGATAAAAATAGATAGTTCAACTACTCCTCGTCGTTCAGTTCCTCCTCGGTGATGTCCTCCTCCAACGTCTCAATGTAGGCGTCAAGATACCGATCGTCGTTGGAGTCCCAGGGCGATGCCGCTCCTAGCTTCATGTTGAATTGAGTGGCCGCTTTCCGCGTACGCTTGTCCTCGCGATAGGCGGCTCGCTCCCCACTGCTCTTCTCCCTCTCCGCCCTCCTTTGTGCGCAGAACTCACGCTCGTTGACGATGTCCTGCAGGAAGCATTGACGCCACAGTGCCATGGCTTCCTCGTCCATCTCGGCGATGCCAAGACGGTGCTCCCGCCTCTAGTTGTCACGGCTATCCTCGTCGGTGATAAGCCGCGGCGGAGGCGCGAGCTCCTGCGCCCGCTCCCGCGTCGGCACATTGGGGAAGTTCAATGTTCTATGAGGCCACCGGAGGCGCCACACCGCTGCATCGTATGCACGGGCGGCCTTGTGGGCGGTGTCGAAAGTGCCGAGGCCAAGGCATATCCCGTGGAACCGGATCTCGGCGGAGAAGCCGCCGGAGCGGTGCGCACGAACGCCATGGTATCCCCAAGTTTCCCGATGACGCGGAGGCATGGTGGCGCGGTGACCGCGAGGTGAGAAAGAGCAGGGAGAGAGCGGTGGCGAGGCATAGAGCGGGGAGAAAGCGGTGGGAGGGAGTTGTATTTTATAATGTGCGTCTTACGTCGCGCGCCCATCGCTTTTTACCCCGTGCGCGATCTTTTCTCGACGTCCCTGCTATCTCTACTCTCTTCTCTACTCTTATATTTATTTTATATTTATATTTATCTCTACTCTTATAAAAACAGAGTTGGTGATGATGGTGTGCCTGCCATCCTGCAATATGGTCGTCCAATTTATATCTGACGGATAGGAAGGAAACTATGGCAATTTTGCAAAAAGATACCCACACCCCTCTCCACATTTGCAAATAAGGCCTTCCCTCGTTCATCCTTATATCTCACATGGTAGATGAGTGCTTTAATGTTGCCCATAAGATGTGTGAGTTAAAGAGGAGATCATGTTGAGATTTTAAAACCATGAGTGCAAACATGCAGAGGAGCAATGAAGACCAAACACTGGATATTAGGGACATCTTCAAGGAGCGTGGCAAGTTAAAGAGGAGCTCCACCGAACCTGTAAATGAGCTTTGGTAAGTAACACCCTTTCAATTACTTTCGTTTAGCCTCGTTTTCTTCGATGTGTATATGTTTTAGTTTTTGTTTCTCTTAGCCTCATGTTCTTCGATGTGTAATAAGAAGAGTATTAATCGTCCTAATGCTTTCATTTTTAGCTTGATGTAGGAAGTGGGTGTTCTTACCTTGGAGTCTGTTTTGATATTTTTCCTTTTGAATTCACTTCTCTGTGTCCTGCTTATCTGGCTTCAACTAAATGGATCTGGGTTGCTCTGAGTATTGATCGAAAAAAGAAGTAACTTCATGTCAGGATGCAGTTCTGCGAGGAGGGAAGTATGGTCAACCTCGAGATCATGTTTCCAAAATGAGGCTGGATTACACACAAGGTGCCCGTTCACTAATGATACTGGATTAGACACAAGGTGCAAATTCCCACATGATGCTGGATTACACACAAGCCAGGTGGAGTCGTCAACTGTTTGTGTCCTCGTGGCTCTAGTAAAGGCTGAAAGACAGCGTGCAACAACCCTTGAGAATGTAGCTGAGTTCCTGAAGAAGTGAAAAGAGTAATCAGATGCTCTCTTCACCCAAGCCAAAGAAGAGATGGAAGAAGCCAGAAAGAAGCTAGCATAGGCAGAGTAGGCTAAGTGTCTCCTGCTATCTAAAACTGTTGTCAATACAAATTTTCCTTCATAATAGCTAGGTTCAAATGTTTATCCGGTCGGCATGCCTGTTGTGATGTCCGTGCATCTACTGATGTGGCACAAAATAATATTTTTCAGGTCATGTAATAACAGCAATTACTTTCCAAACAATAACAGACGAAGCATTGGACATGGTATAGTTCACGCGCAAGCCCAATATTCCAAGTTCAACTTCCACATCAAACTCATGTTCACAGATATCTGCACATTCATAGATAATGTCCACAACCATGATTCGCTTTAAAGCCAAAAAATGTGAGGATAGTTATAAATAAAGAAAAACCTCTAGTTCCTACTACCAGTGCGAGCACAACAAGTCAAGACCATGCGTAATTAATTATATTTTGGTCATTTTTGACTAATCGCAAATAACTTCTGGAAGTAGGTATAATTTCTAATGCTGGCCGCGGCTGGGGTCCATGATGTTTTGAGCCAAACCGGGCAACACACCGGGTGTCTATGCCGGCGACGCGGTGGTCGTAGCATTCATGGGTTCAGAGCAGCGGCGGCTCCCGTGATTTACTATTCCTCGGTGTCGGCGGTGGCCGCAAACATGTTGGCCACCTCCGCCAGCATTCTGCGGTTCCACCAACGTTTGCGTTGAATGGCGCGGCCAACCACGGTGCACTCGATGCCGTGGTCCCCCGTGTGCCGGCGTGCAGCAACTGGCCACTCCTCTGTGAGTAGGCTTGGAGCGTCGAGTTGATGCACCAGGGGCCATCTTGGAGCGGCGGCTTGCTCCTCCACTTGCCTGCTTGTAGCCTCGCCCGTGGTACTGACGGCCTGGGGCAGGGAGGGAGGTGGGGTATTGAGTTGCATTTCCTGTCGGGGCACCCAGCCGACTTTTATGCCGGAGAACTCGTCCGGATGCTATGGAGAGTGTGGAGAAAATTGTGCAAGGAGGATACGGGGAGCAGCGGTGTGGTGCAGTTCTTGCCGGGCATATGGACTCGTTTAAATAGCGAGCGGACGAGAGGAGGCAGCCGACATTGTGTTCTAAAATGCCAGCCGGCTCGCGGAAGGACGTGTTTCCGGCACACGCGCGGATTCAATGGAGACAGGCGGGGTAGTATGAAGCCGGTTGCATGCAGGAGGAGGCGTGTTCAGGTTGGCATGTAGCGAGTGGGGCCCTCTAGGCCGGTGCGCCGGTTCAATGCCTGCGCTATGAGAGGTCGCATCCGTGTCAGGCCGGTGCGCCGGTTCAATGCCTGCGCTATGAGAGGTCGCATCCGTGTCAGGGCAATCACTCCCTCTAGTCCTTTTTCATTTTCCATTCACATTTTACAAGTAAAATTCATGGACAAACTTTGACTCAAAATACGGTGGGGGCTAGTAAACCAGGACGGAGGTAGTAGTTATGAATTCCATTTTCGCTCCATACTAGTCGTTCTAAAAACTACTTAGTACTATTGAAAATCGGAACTCTTACCCCGCTAAAAAAATGATATTTTAAACATGGCTACTCGATCAGTGGCGACTGGCAAGGCACCACCTCCAGGTCGTTCGCCTGTGATCCCGACCATCAATCCTATGGATCAAATTATCACATGAGCTGACTATTCCTACAAAGGTGCGCTCCACCACATACCCGGTACCCGCGCATGCAGAAATCGTGCACCTAGGGTTTTAGGGTTTATTTGTTTACGGTGCCTTCACATAACTCTCATGTGTGCGAGACAGGAGAGGCCGACTGTGTGTGTGCGCCTCTTCTCTTCGTATATGTACTCCGTCGTTTGTCTGGTATCCAAAAAATTATACAGTAGTAATAACTATCAATGCGCAAATGTCTTGCCACACGATCAAAGTAGATTAATACATATTGACCGTTTTGATAGAAAAAAGAGTCTAGTTTTGAAATATGTATATCACTAAAAATATGATATGTTTCACTCAAAATATATTCCTTTGTCGGTTTTGATGAGATAAGGGAGGAATGTGGTTGGTTTCAAGATTCGAGAAGTGGTATATCTCTAATTTCTACTCTTATAAAAAACAGAGTTGGTGATGATGGTGTGCCTGCCATCCTGCAGCATAGGACGTCTGATTTATATCTGACGGATAGGAAGGAAACTATGGAAAGTTTGCAAAAAGATACCCACACCCCTCTCCACATTTGCAAATAAGGCCTTCCCTCGTTCATCCTTTTCTCCCACAAGATAAACTACTCATACAAATTCATCTTGATGTTCCGTGCAACGCATGGGTATCTTGCTAGTTGTTGCAAAAAGCCCATGTGTGTGTGCTATGTGAAAGAGAGAGAGGGAGAGAGGAGGAGGACGGAGTGCGCGTGTGACAAAGACACAAAGAGTGTGTGTGCGAGAGGTATCATCTTAAAATGAGGCAATAGTGTGTGTGTGCATGATTGAGAGGGCGTGTCTCAAGAAGGAACGAAAAATCTACATAGGTACGAGATAGTGGAAGCACGAGTGTGCGGGTGTATAAACCTATCTGGAGGCTAGTCGATCAATGTTTGTGAGAGAAATACGAGTCGGGGTGTGAAAGCAAGAGTTTTGTGTGTGTGAGAGAGACGGTAGTCGGGAAGGGTAGTGGAAGTAGGACTTGTGTGTGTGAGAGAGAGAGATAGGGGGGTTTGTCTGATCGGTAAACAAATGAATAATGTCAGTTTTATAACTGGGATGGAGACGGAAAGGAGACCGCAACAAATGTTGTGTCTGTGGGAGAGAGTAACTTTAGTGGTATGAGTAATATCTAGAGAGATATAGGGTGTGTGAGAGAACCCTATAGAGATAAAGGCAAAGTGAAAGACGAGTGAGAGTGTGTGTGGCGGTGAAAAAGAAAGCTTAGGTACCTAGTGATACCAGAGAACGGTAGAGACGTGAGAGATAATGAAAATCGTGTAATGTATAATGATAGGGAGAGTGTGACACTTCTCAAGAGAGACGTCGAGAGACCATGTTTGCGAAAGTAGGAGAAACATGAAGTGAGAGTGCGGGTGAGCTGGGGAAAATAGAGTGATAGCTACATGAAGGAGCATGCGAGAGAGATGGGCATGAAAGGAGATTCAAATATTTAGGTGCGTGTATACAAAATGTCAACATAAAAGGGATTCAAATATTTGAATTCGAGATGATGATACATGTAATTCATACTCGAACCAAAATTGATCTATCAAACATGCATACTCATATGAATTCACGCGAATCTATGTTATTTAGTATGTAGATATTACTAATCCATACATTTTAGTAGAACATAATTTGGTTTAAAAAATTTGAATTCAACCTTATGCTTTTGAGATCATTGTATTTGTAAATCATATTATATATAAAGGAGCAAAATTCTTTGTTGTGCTTTTGAAAGTATATATAAAAAAATGATGTATATAGAATTTTATTTCAATAGAAAATGGATCCTGCCCGAACAAAAATTGAATACAAACTGGATTCGAATTGAGTTGGCATGGTAAACGTGCACTCTTGGTCTGCAAAAATTTGAACGAAGCGGCAAAAGTCGCAGTAACCGCCCAAAACCAAAATCTGCGAGATGGAAATTACTGCCTGTCCCTGACACGCAAAGCATATCGGCTCGATTTCTATAGGTTTCGATAGGGGTAGATTTGTCATTTCACTCAAACGTGACATAACCGCCTCTCACCCGGATTCATACATGGTGGGCGCCAAAACACAGTGTCTCCTCGGCCAAAATTGACTCCCTCCCTGATTCATACACGGTGGGCGCCAAAACAAACTCTCGTCGGCCGAAATCTCTGTCGGTAAATATTCGGTGTATGCGAGATTACCGTCCTATTCCCAACCGACTAATACTGTTGTGATGTAGGAAATTTTAAACGGGGACTAAGTTTGTAAATTTCCTCGCATTTGAGACAAGCACGCCCTGAAGACATGGTTCCCTCTTCCTCTCTCCCTCCATTTCCGCATTCGTACTCCGTGGGCGCCAAAACAACCTCTCCACCCCAGCCTCCTCCGTCCACCACCCCATCCACCGCCGTCCTCCTCCACCATGCCGGAGCTGATACCCCGACGCCGTCGTCCATTACAAGAGATCGACCTCTCTCACCCACGGCTTCGGACCGGGATCCTTGCATCCCGTCCTCTCGCTTCATCCCCGCCGTCGTCCACCTTGCCGGCACCGCTCCTACGGCCGTCTCGTCCACCGCGCCGGGATATTTCCCCCACCGCCACTGTCTACCCTCCTAGATCTGCTTCCACGCCACCAACAGCCATCGCTACCGCATCACCGTCAAATTGTCAGCAGATGCATACACGACACCGCACTAGAGGCGGTACTCTTTCATATCTGCTCAACATATTTATCGCAGCAAGAAAATAGATCACCACTGCTTTACTCTGATTTCTTGTCCATCACTTACTTGTTAGTTGAAAGCAAACATTGGTTGCGGAGTTGCCTTTGTCCGGTTTGCACCTTCAGATCCGCCATGGCACGCTCAACACTATACTCGCAATGCTTATGTTTTTCCCCTTTTATATTCCACACTAGTTAAATGACAGTAGACTAAATTTCAAAATTGGGTCAGTCGATTTTTGAGAGCTCGCCAGAGTTCGCCGGTGCGAAGGAAGGGGTTTGGGTGGGGACGGTGGTTGTGGGGGGCGGTGGCCTAGCGGTGGTGGGGCCTCGTCGAACAAAGAAAACTCAACGTGGGTGGTAGCGGGGGTGGGGGTGGGGGTGGTGGAGGAACATAGGCGGTGAGGCGGTTCAGGGGAGGGCGGGGGGTCGGGGCCAGTGGTTCGGCCGGTGGCCCGTGCGGTGTTCTATATGGGAAGAATCAAAGACGAGGAAGAAGAAGGGTTTGGAGACGTAGGATCTTCATCCAACCGCCTGAAATGTTCGACTGACTCAAATGACAAAAGTCAAGCGACTTGCATTCAGACATTCCTTTATATTCAGTACCATCATCGTAGCTTCTTAGCACTGCTCCTGAATCTGTCAAGCTAAACAGTGTGTCACTCATAGTTCCAAACTTGTTGCTCAAATATGAATCTGATATGATGCTGATATTACTAAAACAGATAATGTTTAATTGGTCATCTAATGTTCCTACTTTTACTTTCGAAAAGAACATGCACCACATATAGAGAGACAGTGGGGAGTTGCATTCTTAATGCGCTCTGGGTCATCATGTGTGGGCACTGGGCAACAAACATTTTATTATCCAAAATATGCTTGCTCTTCTTTAGCATGTTCCTCTTTTGTTCTTCTTTAATAAGTACTCTTTCCGTTCCTAAATACAAGTCTTTGTATAGATTCCACCATGGACTACATATGGAGAAAAATGAGTGAATGTACGCTCTAAAATGTATATGTATACATCTGTATGTGATCCATAGTGGAAATCTCTACAAAGACTTATATTTTGGAATGAAGGGAGTATGATAGTAGTACAGTATGTTCCTTGTAGTGAAGAGGAGCAGGGACATTTGCAGTGTAGAGGTCTATTCGGTCGGTTGTGATGGACCCTTTCAACTCTTCGGGCCTCTTTGATTCGTAGGATTTTGTAAACATAGGAATAGGAATTGTAGTGGCACGCCCACTTGAATCCTGTAAGATTAACAAGGTAATGCAGGGAGTTGTGTCGCCTTTGAGAGTTACACTGGTATTAACAGTACGCACCTTCAGTTGAAGAGAGTTGGTATCCGAAGCCTTTCTAGTCGTATCGACAATAGTAGCCTATATCTTCCAGAAAGTTCCACTTTGCTGATTTTACTTGTGATGCTTACGGTCTTCCCGTTATATCTACACTATGATATGTGTAGCTGCTTTGTGTTGCACTAGCAGCAATCCACTCTTGAAGTTAAACAACACACCAATCATAAGTCCAAAGCTTACTTCTTCAAATATGAATTGTAATATGATACTGATATTAGTTAACAGACACACATTTAATTGGTCAGGTAATGCTACCACTTGATTTTCCAAATGCATGTGGCCACATACAGAGAGAAAGCATGGAATTGCATTTCTTTGGGCTACGTGATTCATCATGAGTGGGCAACTAACATTGTATGCAAAGAAGTGGAACCTCAAGAATATGCTTCCTCTTCTATTCTTTAACATGTTCCTCTTTTGTTATTCTGTCTTTAGTACGTACAATAGGTTCCTTGTCAGGAAGGGGAGCAGGGACATCTGTAGTCAACAACTGATAGAGCTGGCCTGTACGTGATCGATAGGCTTTCAATTAGTAGCAGCAATACAACACTGTATTTTCCAGCCAGTTCCACTTTCATGATTTATATATCCTGGTTATGGTGTACCCCTATTATGTACACTATGATCTGCCTAGTTGTTGTGTGCTCTTGTTATCATGGTTTTGCAATAAACTCTCTATACAGTATATTATGAACCTATCATCTGCCAACTATCCTTACTTCTGGAGCCTATTTTTTGTGTACTTGTGCCAGATTATATTAATGCAGATACCATATTACAGCACACACGGGATCTCTCATCAGAATCCAGTGATAGCACACAAGGTTTTACAGGGTGCCCTTTATATTAGAATATCCTCTACATTACAAACATAATCTCACTACTATTTATGTTTTCATGCTTCTCAGATATTATACGTAATCACAGTGAATACCAGAATCCGCGTGTCAGTGTCAAAACCGGCGGATCTCGGGTAGGGGGTCCCGAACTGTGCGTCTAGGCCGGATGGTAACAGGAGGCAAGGGACACGAAGTTTCACCTAGGTTCGTGCCCTCTCGATGGAGGTAAAACCCTACGTCCTGCTTGATTAATATTGATGATATGAGTAGTACAAGAGTAGATCTACCACGAGATTGGAGAGGCTAAACCCTAGAAGCTAGCCTATGGTATGATTGTTGTTGTTTATGTTGTCCTACGGACTAAAACCCTCCACTTTATATAGACACCGGAGAGGGTTAGGGTTACACAAAGTCGGTTACAATGGTAGGAGATCTGCATATCCGTATCGCCAAGCTTGCCTTCCATGCCAAGGAAAGTCCCTTCCGGACACGGGACGAAGTCTTCAATCTTATATCTTCGTAGTCCAGGAGTCCGGCTGAAGGTATAGTCCGGCCATCCGGACACCCCCTAATCCAGGACTCCCTCAGTAGCCCCTGAACCAGGCTTCAATGACAACGAGTCCGGTGCGCAGATTGTCTTCGGCATTGCAAGGCGGGTTCCTCCTCCAAGTACTTCATAGAAGATTTTGAACACAAAGATAGTGTCCGGCTCTGCAAAATAAGTTTCCACATAGTGCCATAGAGAGAATAATATTTACACAAATCTAATATGCTGACATATTCCGTAGTATAACACACCACGGCCAAGCCTTTATCCGAGTCGTTTCATTATCCCACCTCAGCGCGTCATGCGAGGCGGTTTCCTTGGCACGTCTTGTTAAAGCAGAGATCGTGTCCCCTTATTCCGGGATTCTCATCAATACGGGCGTGGGTAACCCAACCGCGCCATTGATTACAGCACTTGGAGATAAGCGAGTTTTACCAGGCTGGTCGGGACACGTAGTTGCGTCCACCCATATAAGGGGATAAGGATCCACCTTTTCACCTACGCCTTCTTCCTCCCTTGCTTATCCATTCTCGCACACTCGAGCTCCAGCGCCCAAGTCCGCACTCCCCACCTCAACCTTCTCCAGCCATGTCCGGAGCGGGAGGCATGTGGATGGTATCCTCCGTCACGGAGGGACACATCAAAAAACTGAGGAAGGCCGGATACTTGTCTAACGACATCGCGTACCGGCTTCCCGAAAAGGGGCAGCTCATCCCCACCCCTAGGCCCCATGAGAGGGTGGTGTTCCTCCCCCGTTTACTCCACGGACTGGGCTTCCCTCTCCACCCATTTGTCCGGGGGCTCATGTTCTACTATGGCCTGGATTTCCACGATCTGGCCCCGAACTTTGTCCTCAACATCTCGGCGTTTATCGTCGTGTGCGAGGCTTTCCTCCGCATCCGCCCCCATTTCAGCCTATGGCTCAAGACTTTCAATGTCAAGCCGAAGGTGGTGCGCGGCAACCAGGCGGAGTGCGGAGGCGCCATGGTGGGCAAGATGCCCAACGTCTTATGGCTCGAGGGCTCCTTTGTGGAGACCCTGAAGGGGTGGCAATCGGGGTGGTTTTACATCACCGAGCTGCGCGACCCCGAATGGGTCGCACCCCCCGAGTTTCGATCCGGACCCCCTACGCGGCTCACCTCCTGGAAGGAGACGGGCCTGTCGTGGGGTAAAAAAGGAGAGCTGACCGGACTCCAAACATGCGTCCAAACCCTGGTGGACAAGAAGCTCAAACTTGTCAACATAGTCCAGGTTATGCTCATCCGCCTGATCCTCCCGTGTCAACAACGGGCTTTCAACCTGTGGGAGTTCGACCCGGCGCGGCACTGAACTCTGAGCAGGCTCTTCGACACGACGTACAAAGATGCCTGGAAGGTGCTTTTCAAGGGCGCCGAGGCCCCCGCATCCGCTAGCGAGGATCGCGGATTCAGTACGCAGCGTCACGCTCATGCGGTAAGCTATTTTTTTCTTTTATAGGGTATTAGTTTTTCACAGTTTGACTCTATGCGGGATCTAAGCCCCCTTACCTTTGACAGGACTGGCAAGAGATGTCCGGACAGATCAACTGTCCAGCTCCTTTACCCGAAGGCCCAGCGGACGCTCGTTTGGCGAAGCTGCTGGTTCCGGCACCCTATGTGGTGCCGGAGAAGAAGGCCATGAAGAAGGCCACAGGGGCTCGAAAGAGTGCCCGGCGCCAGGAGGTGTTGGATCCATCATCTGACGGTTCCGAGGCGCATTCCTCCCGTGAAGACAAGAAGGAAGAAGAAGAGACCTCTCCCCCTCCAGCGGGAGGAGAGAAGAAAAGGAAGGCCGCCCCAACTGGGGAGGCCGAAGGGTCCAAGAAGGGGAAACCCCTTCCTCCGAACTATTCCACCGACGCCTAGAACGGCGGAGAGGAGTGGCCGCCCAGGGCCAAGCCCCTGGCAAAATCGTAAGTATCCGGATACCATAGTAATTCATAGTATTTGTTAATTGCACAGATTTCCCTTATGTCGAATATGTATATGCAGCCCACCCAAAGACCGGCTCGACACGTCGTCGAGCGGCTCACTGGACTCGTCGGATGTGAACTCGCTTCCGACGGCTTCCTCCCCCCGCCCTACGGACGACACCGAAGTGTTGTCCCAACAGGTTCCAAGCCGGGAGGAGGTGGTCCTGGAGGCGCCGCAAGGCGACCACCCGGACTCCAGGAGTAAAGGGGATGAAACCCCCCAGGGCTCCAAGTCTGGCTCTAGGCCGGACACCGCTCCGGAACCTTCAAAGGTTCCAGAGTCTGGCAGGGGACCTCCTTCCAAGAGGAGCAAGCCCACCGTGCCGGTGACCCCCGTCCAACCGGAGGCGCCGGACAATATGTTGGAGGCGCTCCAAGGCGCCTCCATCGACGAGGAGCACCGCACCATTATGAGTGCGGTGGTCCAGAAGGTTCAGTCCGCCAAGAGCGGACTGACTGAAGCTTGTACTAGCCTTTTAACAGGCTTTGAGGTAAGTAAAGAATGTGTAAATAATATTACCGCATAGACAGTAGCCCCTGATGCTCTGTTTGGCGTTCGGGAAGGAAAGCCGAATAGAGGATCAAATAAAATTCGCAGGAGTCTAACAAAAGGGAGTCAATATGCGTATGCAGGCTTCTCTGCTTGCGTCCGCCGCACTAACTGCGGAAGTGGACACGCTAAAGCAGAACCTCGAGCGGTCTGAGCAAGAGCTCGGGCGTGCCAAGAAGCAGCTCGAGGACAATGAAGGTAAGAAATACCTTGTTTAAACATATATAAAAAGGTGCAATTGCAAAGAATGACAGGATTATCGTGGCTATTGTAGGGGCCACGTCTGAGGTGGCGACCCTTAAGCAAGCGCTGGTCGAGGCCGAGAAGAGGGCGGCCACGGAGCGCATCAAGCGGGAGAGGTACGAGGCCCAGGTTGGCAAGGTGCAGCAAGAGCTCTGGGTTCTCATGAAAAAACATGAGAGTTTGGAGCTTGACTCAAAGACGCGAGCGTCCGAGCTCGCGGCGGCTATTGAAAATGCCAAGTCTGCCAAGGCCGAATCCCAGAAGACCCTCCAGGAGTTGGATGAGGTGAAGAAGATAGCGGCGGGTAAGGCATTCTTTATGCAAAGCAAACGCATAAACGTGAGTTACTTGTTACTTACCCGAATCCGGAGCTCTCCAGGAGCGTTCGCAGATCTTCCCCGGAGTGTGTCCGATGCCGCCGCATTCTATCGAGCCGAGGAGGGCAGCTTGACAGAGAAGGTGTTCTAGTCTCAGTATGCTGAGGCCGGACACCCCGTGCCCCTGACCGACCAGCTGAAGCAACTGGTCGAGCTCCACAAGGCGGCCGAACAGGCCATGAAGGGCCTCATAGTTCGGCTGTGGCCTGGAGAGGCTCTGCCTGGGAGCTATTTCGGGCTGGTGCGGCGGCTGGTGGAGGCCTGCCCAAGGCTCGAAGTCATCAAGCGCTCCGTATGCATTGAAGGTGCTCGTAGGGCCCTTGCCCGTGCTAAAGTGCACTGGGGCAAGCTGGATGCTGAGAAGCTTGTGAAGGATGGGCCACCGCCGGGGAAAGAGCATCGCAAGCCCGAGAATTATTATAAGGATGTTCTGAAGGGTGCCTGCCTTGTGGTGGATGAATGTTCTAGGGATGTAATTTTTGAGTGAGACTTTCTCGTTTTGTCCTGTGCGCTGAAAACTTGTTCATATGCGCTAAGCAATGCTGTTGGAATTTAAAATATTACCTTCTGTGCGGCTGTTTATCAATTCTGAGAGATGGCGAGTCATCGGCTTCTGCCCCCGTGCCGCTAGTGCTGGGGTGTTCGGGGATAAACCTGAGCGCTCTTTTTCCCATGTTTGGGTCCTTCGAGGGAGGCGCTCAGCCCAACGAACAAGGCAATCGGACTATAATGCGTGAACACTCTCACTTAGCCATAGAATTCTATAATTTTAAATTTCGGCGAATCCCCTGGTATTCGGAAGACCGAGTTCGGGGCGCTATCCACGCCTTGGCCAGACAGAGCCGACTCCTCGCTCTAAGCGGCATAAGTCTTTAGGGACTCGAAAAACCTCTCGAACGGCAACCAGCTCTCGCTTCATCATGACAGTCAGTTTTAGCTTTCTCCACTGAGGTGCTCGACCCAGCTCAACTGGGGCACAATTGCAGTGGTTCTCCTAGTGCTACCTTAGCCGATATAGCGGAATGTAAGGCACCAAAACATAGGAGCCGGGCAAACCCAACTATTGACCCAAGACATGATTCGGAGCCGATGCATATAATGCTATAAGTTCGGGGTGCCACACTTGTTAAAGTGTTCGGACTTCTCACAGCATATTGAGGGGTACTAACGCCCCTGGCGTATTTTGGCCGTACCAAAGTGTACGGGTGCCACATGTCATTAAGGAACATATATTTGTAAAAAAGGTAATGCAAAAATAGACAAAAGCTATGCATTGTTTATTAAAAAAGGGCTGCGATCAAAGCAGAACGATACAAATAATGCGATAAGCAAAAGGTTGGACTATTTTAACATGTCCGTTCCAGGGGCAGGCTGCAGAATGGTATGCGAAACAGGTATACTGCTCGTGATAGAGACCACCTGGGGGTTCCGTAATGCGGCATGGCTTGTCTGCTTCCCTGGTTCTTGGATCGTTTGTGCGGCAATTGAACTGCCGAACAGGCCTTCCGAAGAGTGGAGTCCTGAAATTAAGAGAAAATTAAAAAAATCGGCAGCCCCTGGTGCGGTTTAAGCCGTGTTTCGGGCGTGCCGTGATGGTGCCCCTCCCCCTGTACCCATGGTATCTCTAGAGCGTAGTTATGTACGCGAAGTACTAGCGTCGCCTTTTTGCGAGGGTTGGGGTTGGGGCCGCATTGCTACGCCTGCTCGGATCGTGCCAGGCGGTCTTGTTGTAGGTTACTCTGGGCGCACTTGACGGTGTCCGGTCGTTTAGTGGCCGGACTGGAGAACTGCCTGGAGAGGCTGCTTTGTACTTCCGCTGCAAGGGCCGCCGTGTGCTCCCTGTTCGGAGGGAGCGTTCGGTGTTTCCATTGACCGTAATTACTCCTCGAGGGCCTGGCATCGTGAGCTTAAGGTATGCGCAGTGCGGTACCGCATTGAACCTGGCGAATGCGGTTCACCCGAGCAGTGCGTGATAACCACTGCGGAACGAGACTATGTCGAAGATTAACTCCTCGCTTCGGAAATTATCCGGAGATTCGAAGACCACTTCAAGTGTGACTGAGCCTATACAGTTGGCCTCTACACCTGGTATTACGCCTTTAAAGGTCGTTTTGGTGGGCTTAATCCTCGAGGGATCTATGCCCATTTTCCGCACTGCGTCCTGGTAAAGCAGGTTCAGGCTGCTGCCGCCGTCCATAAGGACTCTAGTGAGATGAAATCCGTCAATAATTGGGTCTAGAACCAATGCGGTGAATCCGCCATGACGGATGCTAGTGGGATGGTCCCTTCGATCAAAGGTGATCGGGCAGGAGGACCATGGGTTGAACTTTGGGGCGACTGGCTCTACCGCGTATACGTCCCTTAACGCGCGCTTCCGCTCCCTTTTGGGGACGCGGGTTGCGTATATCATGTTCACCGTCCGCACTTGTGGGGGAAAACCCTTCTGTCCACTGTTGTTCGGTGGCCGGGGCTCCTCGTCATCATCGCTATGCAGCCCCTTGTCTTCATTTTCGGCATTTAACTTGCCTGCCTGCTTGAACACCCAACAATCCCTGTTGGTGTGATTGGCCGGCTTTTCGGGGGTGCCATGTATCTGGCACAAGCGGTCGAGTATTCGGTCCAAACTGGACGGGCCCCTAGGATTCCTTTTGAATGGTTTTTTCCGCTGACCGGATTTAGAGCCTCTGAATCCGGCATTAATTGTCGTATCCTCAGCATTGTCGCCGTTAATGCGGCGCTTCTGTTTGTTACAACGCGACCTGCCACTACTGTCCCTGGTATCCGAGTTACCAGGGTTCTTGGTCATATTGTTGCTACGAGCAAGCCAGCTATCTTCTCCCGCACAAAAGAGGGTCATGAGTGTCGTGAGTGCTTCCATAGACTTCGGCTTTTCCTGTCCAAGGTGCCGGGCAAGCCACTCATCATGGATATTGTGCTTGAAGGCTGCTAGGGCCTCAGCGTCCGAATAGTCGACTATTTGATTTTTCTTTGTTAGGAACCATGTCCAGAATTGCCTGGCCGATTCCTCTGGCTGCTGAATTACGTGACTTAGGTCATCAGTGTTTGGGGGTCGCACATAAGTGCCCTGGAAATTGTCGAGGAATGCGGCTTCCAGGTCCTCCCAACAATTGATTGATCCTGTTGGTAAGCTGTTAAGCCAATGCCGAGCTGGTCCTTTAAGCTTGAGTGGGAGGTATTTGATGGCGTGGAAATCATCGCCGCGGGCCATGTGGATATGAAGGAGATAATCCTTGATCCATCCTCCAGGATCTGTTGTGCCATCATATGATTCAATGTTTACGGGTTTGAAACCCTCGGGGATTTGATGATCCATTATTTCGTCTGTGAAGCATAGTGGGTGTGCGGAGCCTCTGTACTGGGCTATATCACGACGTAGCTCCAATGAGCTTTGTCTACTGTGTTCGGCCCTACCGAATTTGTGGCCGGCGTGACGGTTACCGTCTCGAGTCGTGGGGCGCCCACGCGATCCGTAGATCGATCTTGTTTGCCTTGCCTTGTCCTCCAACATATCTCGCAGGTCCGGCGCATTTTCCCGTGCCTTGGTATGGGGTGCGGCTTGAGTGGAGGGCCGAGAGGCCTCTCTGTCGCGGCCACGGGGTGGCCGATCGGCCGTATCGAGTGCAGGTGATGTAGGTTTAAGTGCTTCCTCCTCTAATTGGGGTAGCAACCTGCGCTTTGGGTAGCTCTTGGAGGGGCGTTCGAGTTTATGCTCTTCGGCCGCAAGGACTTCAGTCCATCTGTCGACTAGCAAATCTTGATAAGCTCTAAGTTGTTGCTGTTTTTTCTTGAGGCTTCTTGTCATGGCCATAAGCCTGCGTTGAAAACGCTCTTGCTCGATGGGATCCTCTGGCACGACGAATTCGTTGTCGTCGAGGCTTGCCTCGTCTTCGGAGGGAGGCATATAGTTATCGTCCTCAACCTCTCTATCTGTCGCTCTCTCATGAGGGCTGGTTTCTCCATCCTCCTGTGCTAAATCTTGCTGGAGGGGGTTTTCTTCGGCACTTTCCGGAGTATTATTATCTCCCATGCTGGAATCACCGTATTTGTTTTGGCGGGATTTTGAGCGGCGCCGCTGACGCCGGCGCTTAGGCTATTTCTTGGAGGGGTCATCCTCCGCTGTTCCATCGCCATCTCCTTCTTTTGGGGTGTCCACTATGTATATGTCATATGACGAGGTGGCTTTCCAGGGCCTAATAGGCGCTGGTTCTTCATCGTCTCCTTCATCGGCGTCCATACCGTCGATGTCTTCGGAGTCGAAGTCGAGCATGTCGGTTAAATCGTCGACAGTGGCTACAAAGTGGGTGGTGGGTGGGATTTGAATTTCTTCATCATCCGTACCCCAACCTTGCTGACCGTAGTCCGGCCAGGGCTCTCCAGATAAAGAGAGAGACTTCAATGTCTTCAGAATATCGCCGAAAGGAGAGTGCTGAATGATGTCCGCGGCAGTAAACTCCATGATCGGCGCCCAATCGGATTCGATTGGCAGGGGCGTGGAGGGTTCGGAGTCCGGAGAGGAGTCCGTCTCCTTGGAGTCACGAGTCTCGCAGAGTGCGGGGCTGGTGTTCGGCTCGATCGCCGTTGGGATCGCAGCCCCAGAGGCGGCGTCCAACCACCTATCCTCGATCGGCGCCGTTGGCTCCGAATTAAGGGTCGAAGCCGATGCGGGTGCGGCCTCCAGGGCACTGTTCGGCGGCAGAGCTAGATCATGCTCGTCGGGACAGTGCGGCGCGCTCGGCAGTGGCTCGAATCCGTTGAAGATCAAGTCCCCGCGGATGTCAGCCGTGTAGTTTAAACTTCCAAATCTGACCTGACGGCCAGGGGCATAGCTTTCGATCTTCTCCAGATGGCCAAGTGAATTGGCCCGCAGTGCGAAGCCGCCAAAGACGAAGATCTGTCCGGGGAGGAAGGTCTCGCCCTAGACTGCATCGTTATTGGTGATCGTAGGAGCCATCGAGCCTGACGGCGACAGCACAGAGGAACTCTCAATGAAAGCACCAATGTCGGTGTCAAAACCGGCGGATCTCGGGTAGGGGGTCCCGAACTGTGCGTCTAGGCCAGATGGTAACAGGAGGCAAGGGACACGAAGTTTTACCCAGGTTCGGGCCCTCTCGATGGAGGTAAAACCCTACGCCCTGCTTGATTAATATTGATGATATGGGTAGTACAAGAGTAGATCTACCACGAGATCGGAGAGGCTAAACCCTAGAAGCTAGCCTATGGTATGATTGTTGTTGTTTATGTTGTCCTACGGACTAAAACCCTCCAGTTTATATAGACACTGGAGAGGGTTAGGGTTACACAAAGTCGGTTACAATGGTAGGAGATCTGCATATCCGTATCGCCAAGCTTGCCTTCCACGCCAAGGAAAGTCCCTTCTGGACACGGGACGAAGTCTTCAATCTTGTATCTTCGTAGTCCAGGAGTCCGGCTGAAGGTATAGTCCGGCCATCCGGACACCCCCTAATCTAGGACTCCCTCACCGCGCATCAGAAGAATATTGTGGAACACTGCAACGACTTAAAAAATTGGCACCAAGGCATTCAGTGCCATTCTGGATGCAATGAAACTCATACGCTCCCCACCTGTAGATTCTTGTTCAGAATATGATCCTAATGACTATTCTGACCTCGAGGAGTCAAAGGCAGATGGCCTGTCCTGTTCACCCATCAAGGTGCATGTTCTAATTTGGCAAGGTTTTATTGATTGCGTGTATCTTGCATAAGGTGTCTTGCATTTCTTCTACTTTGATGCACTGCCATCTGCTTAGTTTACTCATCATATATGTCAAGATGCCATGCCCATCCATTATCAATACATATTCCATTTGTCATCATACCAGGTTTTTCCATTCAAATGTTGTTCATGTGCATCAGACATCAAAAAGGAAGAGGATGATTGCGGAACCTGAAGGAGCACCAACAAAGTCCTTGAAAAACGTGGTGGTGCCGGAGAAATCAGATAGCACCCCACTTATATTGGCTCTACAACTAGTGACACAAAACGCAGGACCGACTCCAGTAGACTGTACTCATACTTCACTGGCCACACCACTAGCCCCACCACACAGGACTTGCACTCCAACAAAAGGTATGCCTATTTTAGTTGCCATAGCACCAGCTGTACCATAGAAAAATCCCGCTCCAGCAAAAAGTACAGCAAGTCCACCGGCCAAAGACCTATCCCAACTGCAGAAACGGACAATTCCTGCAGATTGGAACCCCATTCCAGTTATTCCCAGTTTAAAAGACAATTCTTCCAATTTTATTAGGCACTACGTGCATATATTCCCATCATGGGAAGATTATAGTAAAGACAAACACCATTTTCACATCTTCCTGTCCCACTTACGTGTAAGTGCTATTAATCATGGTGATTATTTTCTTGTTTTCTGCTGATTGAACACATCAGTGATTTACATTACATCGTTGTAAGTAGGCAAGGGTCAATCTGGATAGTCATGACGAGCAAAGCTTGCTTGCGCTTTTCAAGGAAGCATTGCAGCAGTATCGGTGTTACCTGAGGAAATCACACTTTGATGGCAGGTCTATAAATGAATTTCCGGTGAAGTCTCATGTGCTAAATTTAGAAGACATTGAATGGAAAAACCTTGTTATGCGCTGGTCTCGTTCCTAGGATGAGGTACTGTCTATGATATCACATGACAATTTGAACTTCTACTTTTCCGCATGTGTGTTACGGATCTCTTTTGCAGGAAATCTGCTCGAAGAAGAATTCTGGTTTGAAAAGGACAACGGGATATCACAAATATGTTGCCCACTGCTTTTCTCTTGTTAGTACCTGTTGTCATGTATCATTCTACTTGCATTCATACCTGGTTCATTATGTGACAGCAGTATGCATCATAGCTTGCTTATAAATTGTTCACTCCAAATTATATGATCTGTATGAATGGTTACATTAGTGTAGAATATATCCAATGCCAATGAATTTTTTTAGCTCTGCATTGTTCTTGTAAGTACCTGTTGTCCTTTATCAGTGTACTTATATTGACAGCTAGTTGTTCATGTACCATCACCCTGCAGCTTACTTTCCTCTTCCCTCCATTTTCTGATATATATTTACTCTTACCATAAGGTTGGATAACACCGATGGTACTGAAGAAGTTTGGCTCTGCATTGCTCTTGGTTGTACCTTTTGCCTGTATCGGTGTACTTACATTTATAGCTACTTGGTTATGTAGCATCACTCTTCATCTTATCTTAAATATTCTCCATTTTTTCTTGTATTATCACATCTATATTCACTCTTAACAAAATGTAGAATAAAAGCAATGCTTATGAAGAAGATTCAATGGTAAACTTCTTGAATTTCCCCCCATCAGCATGGACAAGGGCTTTATAGAGCCTGTCTTCGCCACTAATGTAAGTTTGTCCTTCTCAAGCATTCAAACTTTGTTGTGTATATTTGGTTAGGCATGATTGCAACAGTTGTTTATTTTTGGTGTTTGCATCAAATTGCATGTTTAAAGTTTATTATGTAGTTCATAAACAAAAGTTTGTCCTTCTCAATTTAAGTTTTCGGTTGTACAACCAAGTTCCTTCTTCATACCATGTAAATTAAACTATACAGAGCAAGTGATCTTCTTTTGCACTTCATGTATGCTTCTGTTCTTGATCCGTAATCCAGTGGTGTGGTGAACCTACCCACTACAGCACAATGTCATATTCTGCAATGTCTTAACTATGAACAATGTCATATCATTCCACTAATATTTAAACCATCTCTTTATTTGCCAATCTTAAATGAGATAAATTGACAACACACTAACCATTGATACTTATGAGCTCTTGATCTGTAATCCAGTGGTGTCGTGAAGCTGCCAACTCCTTCACAATGTCATTTCCTGCCATGTCTTAACCTAAACAATACCATATTGTGTTGATGCTATTTTAAACTGTGTCATTTTATTCATGAATAAGAAATGTGATGAATTGTCAGCACTGATACTTATATGTGCAAAACATGTCATCTGTCTGCTTGTTTCTCTTTCACAGTGAGGAGGATATAAGCGTCAAACAAGCGCAGTCTCATCAGCTTGCTTAGCTGCTTGCATTGCAGCTCCCGAGCGGCGCTAACCTTTCTTGAACTCTATTGAAGTGTTGTCGGTTTTGTATATTATTTTATTGGCGTGTTTATTTGCACTGGTGACGATCTTTGATGCCTAGTGTATGTAATCTATTGTCTGCTTGTGCTTTATTATCATAGTGGCGAACTTTGATGCCTAGTGGATGTAATATGCCGTAATTTCTTTATTGTATAATCTAGGTTTTTTCTTATTCACGATGTTGCAGTTATTTTACTGTATATATATATATATATCTTGTCTTCGCAATAAACCGGCCAAACTGTAAAATTACGGTACATAATCGGGCCATCATGCAAATCACTATGTATGATCCACATCATGGGCCCAGTCATCTTGGTTCGTTAAAAGGCCTAAATGTAAACTGGCCCACTAGTAGTTTCGGTCCTTTAATAGGCCGACTAAACCACCGCCCTATTTTTGCAAGAAAATTCAATGGGGGCTTTTAGCAGGCTGAAAAGTAGGTTGGGCCTGAAATGTGCCGAACAGCTCACGGGCCGACAGCAGGCCGAAATAGACCCCAGCCCATGATTGTGCCAATCACATCACGGGTCGTTAATAGGCCAAAATTGTCTCGGTCCTTGTTTGTCCCAATCAGATTATTGGTTGTGAGCAGGCCATATGCAAAGCGGGCTATAGTTAGGCCCAACTATATGACGGGCTTTTAACAGGCCAAAATAAATATAGAGCCAAAATGTTAAACGGGCCTTTAATAGACTGAAACTAATATCAGGCCATATTACTAAATGGGCCTTTAGCAAACAGAAATCCTGACCGGGCCTCAAGTGGGCCCAAAAGCACAGCGTCCAGTTGACGGGTCGAATCTGATATGGGCCATAATTTAGCCCAAAGGCTCTTAAATGGTTGATCTGATCTGGGTCGTAATATGGCCTAGAACATGGTAGGGTATTAACGGGTCGGATCACATATGGGCCTTTATTAGGCCCAGAACGTAGCAGGATGTTAATGGACCGGATCAAATATGGGCCGGCATTTGGCCCAAAATATGGCAGCATGTTAACGTGTCGGCCCACTAGTGTCCTCAAAATCTTGTGGGCCTTTAGCTGGGCTGTCCTATTATGGTCTGCAAAACCTTGTGGACCTTTAGCTGGGCCGGCCCATTATTGTTGGCAAAATCTTGTGGGCCTTTAGCTGGGTAGGCCCATTATGGTCGACAAAATCTTGTGGGCCTTTAGTTGGGTCGGTCCATTTAATATTTATCGGCCACTTTTGGGCCGGTCCATGTGTCAACATATCATAGGCGCATCTCGCCCATTGTATGAGTGACACATGTGCCAACGCAGAGCTGACACGTGGTTCCATCGGCCAATGAGAATTTTACACGTAGAAAATCGACATTAGTCGTGGCTGTTAGCGGGTTATCGGATCCAAAACTGGACCCGATAGCTGAACGGCGTCCCGTTACGGTGGATTCCACGTGTCGGTTACCCTTGACGAAAGCACTTCTATGACGCATGATTTATCATCATGGAAGTGGACACTTCTGTGATGATAATTTTGGTAATGTCATGTAACACTTCTACGACAGCACAGGTATGACTATCTTGATTCTATCATAAAATCGTCATGGATGTACATGCATGATAGAAAACTTGACCTACTGTGACAAAGACGTATCATCACAAAAGTGTATTTTTTGTAGTGATGTATCTTGCTGTCTATTGTTCTTACCGCTGTTTCATACTCAAATTTCACCGTAGCACGTTCCTCACCTGGTTCAAAGGAAACGTGTCTGATTATGACTGTTGAAACATTCCATCGATGTATGTTAGATCCCCTATACAAAGTAGTTGAACATGTCCATGTGCTTTTCTTGTTTGTTCATTCCTTCATTCTCCTGGATGTGAATCTTATGCTCTCCTACAGGTGGATTTTCTGAAGATCTTGTGATTTTCTGAAGAACATGCCTGCTTGTTCAGGAGGCAAATAACTGAAGTTGAAGGCTCTTTTCTGAATGATGATAAATGTAGGAGAGTATGACGAATTAGTTTGTGCAAATCTCCCACTGATTTGTGTCCTCAAGGAATTTTGATAATACGAATTAGACCTTTCTTGCTTGCGAACAACTGATTGCATCTCTTCTTGTTGCATGAACAACCATATATATACTCCTAGAGCGGCAGAGCTAATGCATCAGGATAGGCAAGCATCATGGCACATTGGTGCAGTACATCTTGAAGGATAACAATAGTAGCTTACGAGAGTGGAACAACATAATGCGAACACACACTTTATATTCAGTTGTTCATCTTTCCTTGATATTTCATTCATGTCTACATTGCTCTGTACCTTGTGGACAGACCTGCCAGATTCAGATCATGTTTCATTAATGAATGATTATATAAGTCATTCATTTAGACAGACATCCATTTTCATTTTAATTCATAACTTTTCCTGAAGGAGTAACCTAACCTGTGAATTGTGTTTTTTGATTCCGATTTTCAATCGGCAAAATGATTTGGTGTAATACAAGCTTTCTGGGGGAAATCTAATTTAGCTTTTAGTCCAGCTTTGATGATAAAATAACATCGGCCTACCTCGAACATAACTTTTAAAAAGAAATCTTTGCAAAGAATATGTGTGATTTCAGAGGAGCCAAGTTGCAAGGAGCTAATGGGACACGAAATGCTTGTTTTTCTTTGCTCTAATCTTTCAACTTTGTGGATAAAATTTCACCCAACTATAATATGATGTCATCGAATGGTACATAATGCCAATACTACATGTTGTTTTCAGGTTGTGCTGCATCATTTTTTATCAGCCATCATGTTCTTGCAAGAAGTTGTCCAAATAATGGTGGCATGACCAGGTTTTTTTCATGGCTGAGATTTTTAGAAACCGATCGAAAACCGGCCCTTCCATTACCCAGCGAAAAATTCAATATCACCGAAAAATCTGAATTTATATGGCTGACATATGTCAAATACAGTTCGTATGCCCTTGTGAACACAAGATAACACTTGGCAGGCCACTTCGACGGGCCAATCACTATGTTAAAAAGAGGCTTAAACATATTATATTGGTACACAAAAAGTTCGAATTCAAAATTCATTTGAAAATTTCGAGAATTTCCGGAAACCGGTTTTCTTGGTCCCTACCGGAAAAAAATCAGAATCGATGAGAAAAACATGGGCATGACATGGCAGCAATAAAATAAAAACATTCACGTTAAAGTGCATTCATTCTTGTCTGGACAAGACATGTATCATTATTACTTCTTTTCTTTTACCATTTTTGCATATTTTGTTTTGTGCAATAGGTATATTGCCATGTGAGAGTTGCGTTCATAGAAATGCATCATATAAAGTACATAGGAGAGTTGCGTTCTCATTGATAGAGGAAGGGCGAGAGCACACCAATTGCATAGGGAAAAAATAAAATGGAAACGCAAAATGAAAAACTCAATAAAAGAATTATATGTAAGATGTCGGTCACGAGCCAACACGCACATGAGCGTTCCTATAGTAGGTCCTAAGGCACACACAATTTTTGATTAGTACTAGCATGCATGTCAATGAAGATCACATGTTGTGCCTAATCTTTAATAGTTGGTCCATCATTCTTTTGCCTATAGTTCATGATTTCTTTTCAGTTATGTAATTTAGAAAATAAGTATGTTATTGTCCAATCATACCATGTTAGTATAGCTTACGGAGGACGGTAAGGTGATTATTACTGAAAAAGCATAGGTCAAGCTTGATATGTTTTAATCTGTAGTTACCTAACCTCTTGTACAAAGTAGTCATGCATTTTGTGATTATCAAGCTTCAACAGCATGATGCTTTCCTTCATTAACTCCATCTTTTTTTAGGTTCGTCATAAGCAAGGTTGACACATAATTGAGGAACATGATTTCCATTTTGATAGGCGGAACCTATGTACGTTGTAGGGCCTATTAGAGAATACATTCACAAGACGATAGTGGGGTTTTATTAGTTCAGACCAAAGATGCTTCCTAAAGTATATGCATTATAGCCCGTAGCAACGTACGGGCATTCTACTAGTATAAATAAAGAATGAGTTCACAACAGTACCAAAAGTGGTGATTTATTTTCTTATACTATCAGAGCTTATGAGATTTTTTGGTTGAGTTTTGTGTTATTAAGTTTTCAAGTTTTGGGTAAGGATTTGATGGACTATGGAATAACGAGTGGCAAGAGCCTAAGCTTGGGGATTCCCAAGGCACCCCAAGGTAATATTCAAGGACAACCAAGAGCCTAAGCTTGGGGATGCCCCGGAAGGCATCCCCTCTTTCGTCTTCGTCTATCGGTAACTTTACTTGAGGCTATATTTTTATTCACCACATGATATGTTTTTTGCTTGGAGCGTCTTGTATGATTTGAGTCTTTGCTTTTTAGTTTTCCACAATCATCCTTACTATACACACCTTTTGGGAGAGACACACATGAATCGTGATTTATTAGAATACTTTATGTGCTTCACTTATATCTTTTGAGCTAGGCAATTTTGCTCTAGTGCTTCACTTATATCTTTTTAGAGCACGGCGGTGGTTTTATTTTATATAAATTGATGAAATCTCATGCTTCACTTATATTATTTTGAGAGTCTTTAAAAAACATGGTAATTTTCTTTGGTTATAAATTTAGTCCTAATATGATAGGCATCCATGAGGGATATAATAAAAACTTTCATATAGAAGTGCATTGACTACTATGAGAAGTTTGATTCCTTGTGGTTGTTTTGAGATATAATTATGGTGATATTAGATTCATGCTAGTGAGTAGTTGTGAATTTGAGAAATACTTGTGTTGAGGTTTGTGAGTCCCGTAGCATGCACGTACGGTGAACCTTTATGTAACAAAGTTGGAGCATGAGATATTTTTTGATTGTCTTCCTTATGAGTGGCGGTCGGGGACGAGCGATGGTCTTTTCCTACCAATCTATCCCTCTAGGAGCATGCATGTAGTACTTTGTTTCGATGACTAATAGATTTTTGCAATAAGTATGTGAGTTCTTTATGACTAATGTTGAGTCCAAGGATTATCCGCACTCTCACCCTTCCACCATTGCTAGCCTCTCTAGTGCCGCGTAACTTTCGTTGGTACCTTAAACCCACCATATACCTTCCTCAAAACAGCCACCATACCTACTTATTATGGCATTTCCATAGCCATTCCGAGATATATTGCCATGCAAATTTCCACCGTTTCGTTTATTATGACACGTTCCATCATTGTCATATTGCTTTGCATGATCATGTGGTTGACATCGTATTTGTGGCAAAGCCACCATTCATCATTTATACATGTCGCTCTTGAGTCATTGTACATCCCGGTACACCGCCAGAGGCATTCATAAAGAGTCATATTTTGTTCTAGTGTCGAGTTGTAATTTTTGAGTTGTAAGTAAATAAAAGTGTGATGATCTTCATTATTAGAGCATTGTCCCATGTGAGGAAAAAAAGAGAAAGGCCAAATAAAAAAGAGAAGGCCCAAAAAATGAGAGAAAAAGAGAGAAGGGGCAATGTTACTATCCTTTTTCCACACTTGTGCTTCAAAGTAGCACCATGATCTTCATGATAAAAAGTCTCCTATGATATCACTTTCATATACTAGTGGGAACTTTTCTTTATAGAACTTGGCTTGTATATTCCAACGATGGGCTTCCTCAAATTTCCCTAGGTCTTCATGAGCAAGCAAGTTGGATGCACACCCACTTAGTTTTCTTTTTGAGCTTTCATAAACTTATAGCTCTAGTGCATCCAATGCATGGCAATCCCTACTCACTCACATTGTTATCTATTGATGGGCATCTCCATAGCTCGTTGATACGCCTAGTTCATGTGAGACTATCTCCCTCTTTTTGTCTTCTCCACAACCACCTTCTATTCCACCTATAGTACTATGTCCATTGCTCACACTCATGTATTGCGTGAAAGTTGAAAAGGTTTGAGAACATCAAAAGTATGAAACAATTTCTTGGCTTGTCATCGGGGTCATGATTTGAATATTTTGTTTGACGAATATGGAGCATAGCCAGACTATATGATTTTGTAGGGATAAACTTTCTTTGGCCATGTTATTTTGAGAATACATAATTACCTTGTTAGTATGCTTGAAGTAATATTATTTTTATGTCAATATTAAACCTTTGTTTCGAATCTTATGGATCTGAACATTCATGCCACAATAAATAAGTATTACATGGATAAATATGTTAGCTAGCATTCCACATCAAAAATTATGTTTTTATCATTTACCTACTCGAGGACGAGCAGGAATTAAGCTTGTGGATGCTTGATACGTCTCCAGCGTATCTATAATTTTTTATTGTTCCATGATATTATATTATCTGTTTTGGATGTTTTATATGCATTTATAGGCTATTTTCTATTATTTTGGGGACTAACATATTAACCTAGAGCCCAGTGTCAGTTCCTGTTTTTCCTTGTTTTTTAGTTTCGCAGAAAAAGAATACCAAACGGAATAAAACCTTCGCGGTGATTTTTCTTGGACCAGAAGACAACCAGGAGACTTGGAGATGAAGTCGGAGGAGCCACGAGGCGGCCACAAGGACAATGGGCGCGGCCCCACCCTTGTGGGCCCCTCGTGCACTTCATGACCTAATTCTTTCGCCTATATATACCCATATATCCCCAAACCAACAGAGGCATCCACGAAAACACTTTTCCATCGCCGCAACTTTCTGTACCTGTGAGATCCCATTGATACGTCTCCAACGTATCTATAATTAATAAAGAATTCATACTACTATATTATCTATCTTGGATATTTTATATGCTATTTTATATGATTTTTGGGACTAACCTATTAACCTACAGCCTAGTGCCAGTTTCTGTTTTTTTTCCTTTTTTGAGTTTTGCGGAAAAGGAATATCAAACGGAGTCAAAAGGACCTGAAAAATTACGATGATTTTTTATGGACTAGAAGAAGCCCCCGAAGCAAAAGAGTTGGGCCAGAAGAGTCCCGAGCCAACCACAAGGGTGGAGGACGCGCCCTACCCCCCCCCCCCCGGAGGATGCTCCACCCTTGTAGTTGACTCATGGACCCCCCTGATGTCAAACCGATGCCAAAAATTCCTATAAATACAGAAACGCCCCAAAAAAACCTAGATGGGGAATACCGCCGCCGCAAGCCTCTGTAGCCACGAAAAATCAATCTAGGCCCTCTCTAGCACCCTGCTAGAGGGGGGCCATCATCACCGGAGGCCATGGAGGAGGATCCCGACGGGGGCCATCATCGCCATGGAGGCCAAGAGGGAGAACTTCTCCCCATCTAGAGGGAGGCCATGGAGGAGGAAGCACAAGAGGGAGAACCTCTCCCGCTCTCTCTCTCGGTGGTACCGGAGTGCCATCGGGGGAACCATCGCCGCGGTGATTGTCTTCATCAACATCACCATCTTCATCACCGTCCTCATCTATTTAACGCGGTCCACTCTCCCACACCCCGCTGTAATCCCCTACTTGAACATGGTGCTTTATGCCACATATTATGATCCAATGATGTGTTGCCATCCTATGATGTTTTGAGTAGATTTCTTTTGTCTTTTGGGTTGATTGATGATCTAGATTGGTTTTGAGTTGTATGTTTTATTTTGGTGTTGTCCTATATTGCCTTCTATGCCACGCACATGTGAAGGATTCCCAGTGTAGGGTGTTGCAATACGTTCATGATTCGCTTATAGTGGGTTGCTAGAGTGACAGAAGCTTAACCCGACTAAGGGGGTTGTTGCGTATGGGATAAAGGGGACTTGATGCTTAATGCTATGGTTGGGTTTTACCTTAATGATCTTTAGTAGTTGTAGATGCTTGCTAGAGTTCCAATCATAAGTGCATATGATCCAAGAAGAGAAAGTATGTTAGCTTATGCCTCTCCCTCATATGAAATTGCAATGACAACTACCAATCTTGTTACCAATTGCCTAGGGTAATTCCGCACACCGGCCCATCATTATTCCACACTCGCTATTTATAATATATAGTAATATATTCTAACTTTATGTTAACAACACCTACTTTTGTATTTTAGTTCTCTCATATCATGCAAAGTTATCCTCTTCATACCCACGGCGTAGTTTATTTCTCGTTTCTAGATGGAAGCAAACGTTCGGTGTACGTAGAGTCGTATCAGTGGTAGATAGGGCTTGAGAGAATATTTCTTACATTTATCTCCTTGTGGGTTCGACACTCCATACTTATCACTTCCACCTTTGGAAATTTCTATGATGATTCCTTGCACTTGTGGATTATCAAGCTCTTTTCTGGCGCCGTTGCCGGGGAGCAATAACATGGGGTTGATAGTTTCATGTATGCTTGTTTGCTTTCTTCACTAAGTAGATTTTGTTTTCCCGTTTGTTTTTGTTTAGTTGTGGGTGAAACATACAAAAGAAATTACTTGCCTCTTGTGCCTAAGAACTTTTTCAAAAAGAGAAGTGATTGGAAGGTTATGCATTGGAGAAGTGAGGGTCGACCTTGAACACTTGTGTTCATGCCCATGGAAACATTGTAGAATTTTTCATGAAATTTTGTCAAAACTAAGTATCCCCTTGTATATATTCATTATATTATAAAAATAATGTGCTAAGGTTTGGCTTTAGAATGTTTAAATTGCTTGTTTGGTGTGTGCAGCAGAAAAACAGAAACTTTGGCTCTATTGTTTGAATTTTCATTTTTTACTGGAGCACGATAAAATCTTGATATTTTCACACAGTACTTCCCTGCAAAGTTTTTAGATTGTTCTAATTTTATAGAATTTTTGAAGTTACATAAGTATATGAAAGTTCCAGATTGTTACAGACTGTCCTGTTTTTGACAAATTCTGTTTTCTATGTGTTGTTTGCTTATTTTGATGAATCTATGGGTTGTATCGGGGGGTATGAACCATGGTGAAGTTGGAATGCAGTAGATATAATGCTAATATGAAATTTGAATGGGTTTACAACAGTACCTAAAGGTAGTGATTTGCTTTATTATACTAACGGATCTCACGAGGGTTGATGTAGGGTAGAACCCTAGATGCCCGATCTTTCACGAAATGGAGTGGATCCTACGTAGAACAGGAAGAACACAAGGGGAACACGAGAGAATCACTCAAACCAACAAGATTCTATTACACATGTGCTAGATCCTCGAAACACAAAGAGATACACGACCCAAAGTCAACAAAGGACGATACATACGGTAACTAGTTCATCTCCGTGAGGAGGCCTTGAGGGGGTCTTCCCATGAAGGGTCTTGAATCCGCTTGGGGGATCTTCTCCGAAGAGGTCGTAAACTCCAATGGAGAAGTAACCAAGTGGATGAGCAAAGCTCTATCTCTCAAATGCGCTGTCACATTGCTAACTCTAACTAGGAGGAGGTGGATGAGTATATATAGTCTAGGGCCACGAAGGGGTAAGTGAGGGATAGATGGGCCTCGGCCCGATACACCATGCGCAAACAGGCGTCGAACATCTGGTTATTGTGGGGGTCCGGTCATCTAAAGGAGGCCGGACTTCCGATGTTTCGGCTCAGTTGAGGTGGCACCGGATTTTCGGACGATGTCGGTCGTCCGGTGGCTGATAGTCGTCAAACGTCCGGCCTTGGTCAGTTGTCCGACCGCTCTAGCTTTAGTTGGGTGGTCCATCTGGCTGGTGGGACTCCAGGTGTCGGACGTCCGGTAGTGTCCGGTCGTCCGATGGCTGTCGGACGTCCGAGGGTTGTAGCTTCCTGGAAGCTCCTTCTCTTGCTCCTCGTGCTTGGTGTACTCACCATCTTGTCCATGGTCTCCCTCTTGGTTCCTGGTAATGCATAGCACATATGTTTGAGGTAGTAGCCATGTCTCACATGTGGAAAGTGACGGTCCGGAGAGGAGCGAGTTCACCTTGCGTCCAATGGCGTATAGTCGAGGTCTCATCGTATGTCCTCTTGGGGCATGGGGAGTAGTCGTAGTGTACATGGGATGATCGTAGGATGCTCCACATCATCCCCCCTTGGGAAAGATCCGACCTCGAATCATGATCCTCATCACCATGGAAATGGTTGTCGTGGGTGGACTTGTAGTTGGACGTAAATGAAGACATTGTGTAATCCAAGGACTCTGAGGTGTCTCCGTTATGCGGTACATGCAAAATGAGCAAACACAAAGTACACTTGGAAATACAATGGTTAGCGCATACAAAGTGTCCATCAAGTAAGTATGAGTCCGTGCGGCAAGATTGTTCGTGACAGAGTGCATGAAGCTTATCAAGATGATATAGAATGATATGCAAAGCATTCATGGGAGCAAAAGCATTCATTGTGCACACAAATGTGTTGTGAATATGATCGATGCAACCACGGTGCAAAATGATGTCATAATGGGACGGTGTATCAAAAGCATGAACATGGTAATTGGTGCTCAATGTGATTATGTTGTCATGCAATTGATAGTGGGCAATGTGATCATGATGTATGAAGATGCCATCAAGAAAGATCACAACAAATTTGCTAAGGAAGTGCACAAGCTCATATATCATGGATGACATAAAAATACAAGATGCAACAAGGAAATCATAGTATGAGTCAATCCATGCATGGGGTGCAAACTTGTGGTGAGTATGGTATGTCCATCGAGCATGACATGTGTGAGCACAATCAACAAATATGAAGGTGTTGGTGTACCAATGCTCGATGTCGTGGAATGAGTGGAGGTTCGAAGATGCATCCAATAAGTCCAAGCGCTCCTCAACTGGAAGGTCCATAGAGCCAATCTCCAATGTCGCCCCTCCGTTCGCGAGATGTATCATGTAGAGAACAAGAAGTAAACAACAATGAAAGAATGACCCATCCAATATGCGTATTTGAGGATGGGTCAAAGGGAAGGAGTTCACCTTTATGAGAATGTCGAAAATGTTGGTGTCGCGCATCGTGTACGCCTTCACATGACCAAGTTGTATCGTCGTGGTACCGCCTCGTGAGTCCTTCAAAACGAAAGAACATGACAAACACTCAGAAAAACAAATGAGGTTAGCGGAAGTGCAAAACCTATCATTCGTGTGGCAAGATACCCAACAAGTGTATGCATCATGCTCATCATAAGAAAGGACAAGGGAGCATTTCATAGTATGGAGGCATACGATGCGAGAACAACCAAATACAGGCTCAATCAAACAAGCATGCATCACAAGTAAGGTGCCAAAGTCTCCAAGATCAATAAGCATAGCATGGTTGCACTCACTACAAGTGGATATGAGAGTTGCAACTAATGGAGACAAGCGACAATGATCAAGATATATCCTGTGAGAGGCATGAACACTTATGTCATCAACCCAATGAAACAAGCAAGAATGGATCATGGGAGATGCAACAAAGCAAGCAATCATAGCACTCAAGTAGGGCAGGCTAGTAGTGCGAAGATGCAACATACTAGAACGAATCATGGCAATCATGTCGTGTGTGCAAATAGTGAGCATATATGATGCACATGACATACCACAAGCATGAAAACAAGATATGAGACATGTATCATCATTGTATTGGCAAGAGGTCGTATGGAAATAGCAATGGAACATCATGGCTCTCCCAACACAAGAGTCAACAATAGCATGAGGCACATGGTAAGCATGGAAATATCAACAAGGATCTCCACCAATCATGCAAATACACATAGGAGTAGCATAATGGTGAATCATGGGTAAATGCAAGCAAGGGTCACAATTGCATGGCAAAATCATGTAAAGAGGCATAACATGCAAAGTGAACAAGATAGTATGGGAATAAGGTGACAAGTGGTAAATAGCCCATAGCCGTGTGAGAGCCAAGTAAAAGATATGCTCGTAGTCGTTGTGCGAAGAGAACGGTGGGAAGGACAATCCATGAAATCCCAAATCGTCGTTGCTCTCAAGAGCTCATTTCGTCAACTCGTGGGATTGTGAGGTTGACGAGTGTTCATAAGTACCTACACAAAACAAAGACAAAGGGAAAATTGTGTGTGCGTGGTATATGCACACATCATCCATTATGATGCATACGTGCATGTATTGGTTAGCACAAAATATCCAATGCTCAAATAAATGAGATGCATGGTATAGAAACATGTCATCCATCATGATAGGTTTGTTGTTATGTATGGCATAATGGAGACTCAAATTGTGTAATGCATCACAAGCAATATCTAGAGCATTGTTATTCATGGAATGCATATGGTGTACACTATCATGGGAATCATGCAAAGTATGGAATGCATCAAAATCTCCTAATATGTATGAGGAAACTATGGGGTCTCCTCATGAGCATTAATGGAAATATCACATGGAGAATATTGACAACATCCAAAACAATGCATATTTGGAACAATGTGATCATGACATGGCATAGTAGATGAATTGCGCAAATCATGTAAATGAAGCTTAGCAATATCATCACAAGAGAAACACATTCCAATAACCATGACTTTGTCATCTATGACATAAGTGCAAATAGGATTTATTTTAATGGGGCATGCATAGTTACTATGTTGAGATTGAAATGATCCAATGTGGGAGATCTCACTCATAGCATATGACAAGTTTAATAGATTATCGAACATGATGTGACCAAAAGAATTTTCACATGATATCCTATGGAGCATAGCATCACAACTAGGCAACTCGACATGCTCATCATCATATTCATCATAAATTGGTAAGTCATGACATGAGGAAGTCGCACTAGCATGAAGCATGGTAATAGGTGGATCAACATCGTGCAAGCAATCATTGGTGAGATAGTCCACTAGTGGGATAAGTGAAGGTCCATCACCTATATTACCTTTAGAGCATCGCTCATGTGTTGTAGGTGAGGTGTTGAATACCAAGTCATGATCATCTTCATCTTGATGGAACCATGTGGGGGTGCATCATCGTCCACCATGGCCATCATCGTCTCCATTGGAGGTATGGAATCGAGAGGATAGGCGCGTCGCCATGTAGGATACCTAGCACCAAAGAAAACGCACTCGAAGTAGAGGTTAAGTCGTTAGAAATCATAGTGGCCTCACATGGCGTGACAACTACCTCACTCACTAAGTGTTGTGTCTCACTCACTCCCTCTTGGATGCTCTGACTCGTATGGTTGGTGGAGTCACTCAAATGGCTCTCAACCTCACATAGGATGTGTGGCATGCTCTCGTGTATGGAGCTAGTGGTGGTCACACTCATCCTCTCGTAGGAAATGCACTCAATGTCACATATGGTGGAGTCACTCATATCACTCATGGGGTGGTGGCTCTTCTCACATGGGAATTGGGGCATCTCGTCATATGTGGGTGTCGGAGAGATGTAGGTGCAAATGTCTCCATGCTCAACTCCTATCGCCGCCTTGGTTGAAGGGATAGTCACATGCTCAACCTCCTCATCCATAACACCTCCAAAGATGAATGCCGTAGGATGTGGCAAAACATCACTCACCGCCAAGATCAAAGAGAATGTCTCATGTGAGCTCGCATAGCTTGACTCAGAGTATGAGTCCAATATGGGCGTCGTCTTCATGTTGTTGAAGAGGTTCATGCTCATCACCGTGGTCGAAGGGGATGGCCCTAGATTAACCTTCTTGTCACCGTATTGTTGTTGGAGGCCCATATGATGTGGCACCTCGTAGCTTGTCTCCATGACCTAAGGGAATTTCCCATGTTCGGCCATCTTCCTTGAGGGGCTTCCGAAGATAGAAGTGTCACCCTCGCTCGTAGGTGGTCACCTTGTTGTTGAATATGTCAATATAGGCGAACTCATGGGAAGTAGGCAAAGATGTCGTACATCCAAAGGCGAAGATGCGTTGAGAACACTTGGCAAAGATGCCGAAGTGGTTGGTGTAGTCGTAGCTCCGTCGTGGTGGTGCTCGTCTCACGGTCTTCTCTTTTGCTCATGAAGCTTGGCCTTGGCATGAAGTAGGGCTTGTTGGGACTTGTTCATTTGCGTTTGGTGGGCATCTTCATGATGATGGTATCGTTGTCATGCTTGAGCTCGATGGTGTTCGTCATCGTCGTGCACATGATTCTTGGAGGTGACTTGCCCTTCATGACGATGTGGATCACGTATGTGATGATGGTCGCCATGGAGATGTGGACATGGACGAATTGCACTTGCATTGCTTGGGCGCTCCGAAGATGATCGACTTGCTCGCCGTCGCCTTGAGGATGATGAAGGGGAAGAACGGTTGACCAACAAGGTCCGAATCTCCTCCATCCTGGCATCTTGCTCCTTCTTTTGTGCAGAAAGCTTGTTCTCGATGTAGTCCCTTTTCCTTGCTTTGGAGTGACTAATGTCGATGGAGAGGTTCTCGATGCGCTCTCGCAAGGTAGAATGTGCGCCTTGCATTTGTTGTTGTAGACCGACGATGGACGTTTTAGTGATGTAGTTGTTCACGTCATCGTTGTCGTCGAAGACCGGAGATGAAATGCCTTTCCTATCCATCACAAGACCCGAGCAAATATGAGTGGAAGAAAGGAGAGAACTATACCAAATGTACCTTGACCGATGTTGAGAATGGACCAATGATCATTCAATGATGTAACAAGGAATTAGCACAATTGGTACCAATCTCGTCAATTCTCACACCTACATAAATAAGGATTATGGAGTAGCTCGGTGAGGATAGTGGCACAAAAATTTGATGCAAAATGTTAACAAGAGTCAATAATGTTGAAAGAGATTCACAAATTCGCAAGTAAAACAAGTAGACCAATAGCAATGGGTGGCACATGGAAACACACACACGGATAGATAAATGGGGTCGTGCAACCAAGGAATGAGCACAAAATGTGGAATCCACGGAAAACGCTCGTGTTGCACAACTCAAGAGAGATGCTAGCATGATTGCTCTATAGGCGGATACGACACTTGTGCACAACCTATGAGATGCAAAATGTATCAACTTTCTATCCCAAGTATGCTATATGTATGATGTTCCCATGATATGATCCAAGATGATCGGATATGACAATCTGATATGCATTGTGGTATGATGCTATGTCTATTTCTTACCAGCTTCTTTGGTCTCTTTTTCTTTGCTTAAAAGCTTATTCTTTTTAAGGCCATGATGCACAAACCAAGATAGCAATTGTGTATATGCGGGAACAATCTTGTGACAGAAGAGATGATACGATACCAAGATGATACCAATATGGTATGGTATGTATGCAATGGAAGGGCGGATCGATGATCACTAATGTGCACAAGTAACGTTGCCAGCAATACTCAAATGGCTAGTCTCGATAGGCAAGTGACGCAAAATGGGCTAGGGATTATCAATGCAATGGCAAGGAGAATGTACAATGCTGTCGTCGAGGTTACTGTCCTTATGTACGATGATGACCTCGTGGCGATGATGAGTGGCGGTTTTCTCAATGTCGAACCGTTCCTAATTAATTAGCCGAAACACCTTAGGAAACAAAAAAACCGCGAACTCAAAATCTCAAATGTCAAATGTCAAATGGTGGTAGAGGAAAGCGGTGGTGATGTAATGATGGGTTACGCGAGTAGGCAATGCGGAAGTGGAGGGTTATTGGGTTACGCGAGTTGGAGTTGAAGGTCACCGTCCCTAAGTAGCCAAAACACCTTAGGAGACTCAAATCACAACTCAAGCAAAATTGGGTTAAGTTGAGGTGGTGGAAGTGTATGGTGGGCAAATCTACGCGGAAGTGGTGGTGCTTGATGAATAAGCAACCATCCCTAAGTAGCCGAAACACCTTAGGAGACTCAAATCACAACTCAAGCAACCACTAATCCTATGGTGAACAAAATGGGTTGTGTTGTGGAAGTCGGTGGTAGTATAGCGGATGATGTGGTGAAGGCCCTAGGCAAAGATGCCAAAGTTCCAAAAAATTGATGGAGTCAAATGATGTTGGAATTATTTTTGTGGGATGGAGGATGTCAATAGCTTCAAAACAAGCTAAAGAACGTCAGAATCGGAGTTCGGATGAATTAGTTATGGCCGAAACAAAAATCAGCCGAAGGTTATATCTACAGGTGTCGGATGGCTGGAGCGGGAACGGGCGTCCGGAAAAGATCAGAAATCCGATGTTTTTGTTTTGTTGCAGGGGTGTCGGACGTCCGGCAAGTGTCGGTTGTCCGATGGTTCCGGGGCGTCGGACGTCCGATAAAGTGTTGGTCGTCCGGTGGGTCTAGGTCAACACGAGATGCGAGTTTCGGGACACGATTTTGGGCGGAAAATGAAGATTTTGGGCTCGAAATTGGAGAGATTTCGTGGATGAAAGATGGGGAAACTTGGGGAGATGCTAGATCCACTCGAAACCAAGAAAATCCATGGGTCAAAATCAACAAAACATCATCAAACAAACAAATCACAAAAAATGGGACTATTTTTGGTGGGGATTTTCAAAATTTAGGACGAAATCAAGCAAAAGAAAGCTAGAAAACGGGGGTAGGGGCTCCAAATTCGTGATCAACGTGGCTCATGATACCAAGATGATGTAGGGTAGAACCCTAGCTGCCCGATCTTGCACGAAATGGAGTGGATCCCACGAAGAACACGAAGAACATGAGGGGAACACAAGGGAAAACACGAGAGAAATCACTCAAACCAACAAGATTCGATTACACATGTGCTAGATCCTCGAAACACAAAGAAATACACGATCCAAATTCAAAAAAGGACGATACGTAGGGTAACTAGTTCATCTCCGTGAGGAGGCCTTGAGGGGGTCTCACCGTGAGGGGTCTTGAATCTGCTTGGGGGATCTTCTCTGAGGAGGCCGTGAACTCCAATGGAGAAGTAACCAAGTGGATGAGCAAAGCTCTATCTCTAAAACGAGCTATCACATTGCTAACCCTAACTAGGAGGAGCTGGATGAGTATATATATAGTCTAGGGCCACGAAGGGGTAAGTGAGGGCTACATGGACCTCGGCCCGATACACCATGCGCAGACAGGTGTCGGACGTCCGACGGGTGTCAGTTGTCCGGTCCCTCGCGGGCGTCCGGTTTTCCGAAGGAGGCTGGACTTCCGACGTTTCGGCTCGGTTGAGGTGGCACCGGATTTCTGGACGATGTCGATCGTTGATACGTCTCCAAAGTATCTATAATTTTTTATTGTTCCATGCTGTTATATTATCAATCTTGGATGTTTTATAATCATTTTATAGTAATTTTATATCATTTTTTGATACTAACCTATTGACATAGTGCCAAGTGCCAGTTGCTATTTTTTGCATGTTTTTACATCGCAGAAAATCAATACCAAACGGAGTCCAAATGCCACGAAACTTTACGGAGATTTTTTATGGAACAGAAGACACCTAATGGGCCAAGTCTGCGCCTAGGGGTGCTCCGAGGAGAGCACAAACCACCAGGGCGCGCCAGGAGGCCCAGGTGCGCCCTGGTGGGTTATGCCCTCCTCGGGTGCCCCCCGAATAGCTTCAAGCGACATCAGTCGTCCGGTGGCTGATTGTAAGTGCATCTAGTGCAACCCCTAGTTGGTTTTGGAGTATTGACGACAAACCTGGTTGAGGGACTAATGTGTTTGTGAGAATTGCAGGATAACACAGGTAGAAGTCCCTCATTGATTTGGTTTTCCTACCAGAGATGACCCCTAAAAATGTATGAAGACATTGAAGTCAAAGGTTGTATGTGAAGACATTCACATTGAAGACTATGACAAGAGAAGACATCGCGTGAAGACTATGGAGCGCGAAGACTTAGTTGTTTCGTCGTTCTTTTTCTTCTTTGTTGAGTCATAGGAACCACCGTACTGTTAAGTGGGGTCCAAGAGAACCAGTCAGAATGACTGAAGTGATGCTTAACCAAAATCCTATGTCTTCGAGTGAAGACTATGAGAGCAAATCTTATCCAAAGTTGGATAAGTCAGCTTTGCTTGTAGCCCAAGTAAAGTTGCCGTGTGCGTTTGAAATCTGACCGTTGGAACACGTGTCAGTTCCTTAGTGACCCAGGGTCATTTCAGACAAATCAGGTCGGGTTGCCTAGTGGCTATAAATAGCCCACCCCCTACAACCATAAATGGTTGGCTGCTCAGAGTTAGTGTACGGCTTTTGTCGTTTGAGAGCAACCCACCTCGAAGCCTTTAAGAGAGAATTCCTTGCGAGGATAAAGCCCTAAACACCCAGAGCCAAAGAGTGTTAGGCATCACTTAAGTCTTCCTGTCTGTGTGATCTGAAGACTTATTACACTTGAGGACTGTGAATTCTCCAGCCGGTTAGGCGTCGCGTTCTGAGCATCCAAGAGTCATTGTGGATCGTCGGTGAACGATGTCTGTGAAGGTTTGGAAGTCTGCCTTGAAGACTTACCACAGTGATTGGGCGAGGACTGGGTGTCCTTAGCTCAAGGGGAATAAGGTGAAGACACGGTCTTCTGAGTTGAATCTCAGCCTCCCTAACCAGACGTACAATTGTCACAGCAACTGGAACTGGTCCAACAAATCATTGTCTTCAACGAGTCACTGGTTATATCCTTCCCATCTCTTTATTTACTGTTGGTCCTTGTTGTAAGTGCATCTAGCGCCACCCCTAGTTGGTTTTGGAGTATTGACGACAAACCTAGTTGAGGGACTAATGTGTTTGTGAGAATTGCAGGATAACACGGGTAGAAGTCCCTCATTGATTCGGTTTTCCTACTAGATATGACCCCTAAAAATGTATGAAGACATTGATGTCAAAGGTGGTATATGAAGATATTCACATTGAAGACTATGACAAGAGAAGACATCGCATGAAGCCTATGGAGCTCGAAGACTTAGATCTTTCGTAGTTCTTTTTCTTCTTTGTTGAGTCATAGGAACCACCGTACTGTTAAGTGGGGTCCAAGAGAACCAGTCAGAATGACTGAAGTGATGCTTAACCAAAACCTATGTCTTCGAGTGAAGACTATGAGAGCGAAACTTGTCCAGAGTCGGACAAGTCAGCTTTGCTTGTAGCCCAAGTAAAGTTGCCGTGTGAGTTTGAAATCTGACCGTTGGAACATGTGTTAGTTCCTTAGTGACCCAGGGTCATTTCGGACAAATCAGGTCGGGTTGCCTAGTGGCTATAAATAGCCCAACCCGTACAACCATAAATGGTTGGCTGCTCAGAGTTAGAGTACGGCTTTTGTCGTTTGAGAGCAACCCACCTCGAAGCCTTTGAGAGAGAATTCCTTGCGAGGATAAAGCCCTAACCACCCAGAGCTAAAGAGAATTAGGCATCACTTAAGTCTTCTTGTCTGTGTGATCTGAAGACTTATTACACTTGAGGACTGTGAATCCTCCAGCCGGTTAGGCGTCGCGTTCTGAGCATCCAAGAGACATTGTGGATCGCCGGTGAACAAAGTCTGTGAAGGTTTGGGAGTCTACCTTGAAGACTTACCAGAGTGATTGGGCGAGGTCTGTGTGACCTTAGCTCAAGGGGAATACGGTGAGGACTGGGTGTTCTGAGCTGCGTGTTCAAGACTGGGTGTCCGGGACTATGTGTCCTCAGGTTTAAATACCTAGCCGCCCTAACCAGACGTACAGTTGTCACAGCAATTGGAACTGGTCCAACAAATCATTGTCTTCAACGAGTCACTGGTTTCATCCTTCCCTTCCCTTTACTTACTGTTACTCCTTGTGAAGTCTTTGTATGTTTGCACTATCTTTTGTCTTCACTGAGTGACTGCGTGTTCTGTTTGGCTTCATAACATCTTCCTACCTGATCCTTACTACATTGCTGCTATTAGTCATTGTGCTCTCACTCCATTGAATACTTGACTATGGTTTACCTAGTGTAGTCTACCTTCCGCTGCATGGTAATAGGTTTATTTCTATTGTTTGTCTTCAAAACTTCCACGTTTTGAAGACTTTCATAAAAATCGCCTATTCACCCCCCCTCTAGTCGATATAACACACTTTCAATTGGTATCAGAGCAAGGTACTCCCTTGTTCTGTGTGATTCGGTTTAACCACCTGGAGTTTTAGCTATGTCGACTGCAGGGATAATCAAAGTCTCTGCTGCGTGCCCCGTCTTTGATGGAACTGAATATCCCTACTGGAAGAATAAGATGCGCATGCATCTTGAAGCCATTGACGTCGACCTATGGTATGTCGTCAAGAACGGCGTTCCCAAGGCTGGAGAAGGTGTCATTGTTGCTGACGTCAAGAAGTTCGTTCAACTGGACTCTACTGCCAGGAATATCATCTGTGGTCATCTGACCAAAGGACAGTATGGCCGCGTGACTGCTTTGGAAACATCTAAGCTAGTCTGGGACTGGCTCTCCAAGGTCAACGAAGGCGTCTCAACCCAGAGAGATCAGAGAATCAGTGTCCTTCGCAACCTCTTCAACCGCTTCAAGAGAAATGACAATGAGAATGTCCAGCTCACGTTTGATCGACTCACTGACATCACGAATGAGCTTCATGCCCTTGGCGCTACTGAGATCACCAAGCATGAAGTCGTCAAGACACTACTGAGATCACTTGACAGTTCGTTTGACACCCTAGCCCTGATGATTCAAGAACGTCCTGATTTCAAGACACTCGATCCGTCTGACATACTTGAGAGGCTCAACACACATGAGTTTCAGCTTTCTGAGAAAAGAGATATCTACGGTCCAAACTATGGGCGAACTCATGCCTTGAAGGCAAAAGTTGTCTCCTCATTTGAAGAAGAATCTGACAGCAGTTCTGATGATCCTGAAGACATTGGAAGGGAACTTACTATGCTTGTGAAGAAGATCCAAAAATTCACCAAGAACAAAGGCTTCAGAAAGTCTTCCCGATCAAGCTCAAGGAATGATGAAGCTTCTGCTCATGACTACAAGAAGAAAACATGTCACAAGTGCAAGAAACCTGGCCACTTCATCTCTGAGTGTCCGCAGTGGGACAATGAGAACAAAAAGAAGAAGAAGAGCAAGGAATATGACTCTGACGACAAGAAGAAGAAGAAATACTCAAAGTCTTCTTCCAAGTCTTCTTTAAAGTCTTCATCACACAAGAAGAGCTCACCTGGCAAGGCACGTGCGTTTGTTGGCAAGGAAATGGATTCAGAGGAGGCGTCCACTTCTGAGGAGGCGGAGGTGGAGTTTGAGGAGGAGTCCGATTCTGGCGTAGCAAGTCTGGCTACAGCATACGTTGCCAAGTCCATCTTCAACACTGAAGACAATGACCTCATCACCGACACCGATGCAAATGACAAGGACTGCTCCGCTCCTACCTACTGCTTCATGGCACGCAGTGCCAAGGGAAAGGTCTCCAGCAGAAAACCAAAATCGTCTGACGCTATTGCTGGGGACCTTAAACATCTTGTAGGGCGCAAGATCAAATGCCCGAATGGTCTTACTATGTACTTCGTTCCTGAATCGCTTGCTACTCTCCCTATTAGTCCTAATCTGGATCTAAGCTTTCATAACCCACTGGTTCGTCAAATGTTTTTGCTTCACAATTCTCTTCGTGAAGCCTATCCCCCTAACTGCACTGTAGGGTACGACACCAGCGTCTTCAGAATGGATTATTGATAGTGGGTGTACCAATCACATGACTGGCAAAAGAAGCCTTCTTATGTACTCAACCTTACGTCCATCCGACAAGAGTCACATCACATTTACTGACACTGGTAAAAGTAAGGTAGTGGGCCAAGGTAGAGTTGCAATCTCAAAGGATGAACACATGGATAAAGTCATGCTTGTTGAATCCCTTGGCTTCAACTTAATGTCTGTCTCAATGCTTTGCGATTTGAACATGATCGTAATATTTGGAAAATATCGCTGCCTTGTTCTAATGGAATCAAACAAGTCTCTAGTGTTTGAAGGGTATCGGAAAGATGATTTGTATGTGGTAGATTTCTCAGCAGGACCACAGCTTGCCATATGTCTTCTAGAAAAAGCTTCAGAATGCTGGCTCTGGCATCGGAGGCTAGGGCATGCTGGCATGAGGAACCTCCACACCCTTGCAAAGAAGAAGCATGTCATAGGCATCGAGGGCGTCAAGTTCAAGAAAGATCACTTATGGGGTGCCTGTGAAGCAGGAAAGATGACGAGGGCCCAACATCCCTCGAAGACAATCATGACAACTACTCGACCCTTCGAACTGCTCCACATGGATCTTTTCGGTCCCACTCATTACTCAACTCTTACTACTACTGCTTGTCTCTATGGCTTTGTCATTGTTGATGATTATTCTAGATATACTTGGGTGCACATAATCCTCTACAAGACTGAAGTGCAGGATGTCTTCAGACGCTTCGCCAATCGAGCAATGAACAACTATGGCGCCAAGATAAAGCACATCAGAAGTGACAATGGCACTGAATTCAAGAACACCGGCCTTGATACATATCTTGATACCTTGGGCATCACACATGAATTCTCAGCCCCATACACGCCATAGCAGAATGGCGTCATCGAACTCAAGAACAGAACACTCATTGAGATGGCCCGAACGATGCTTGATGAATACAAGACTCCAAGAAAATTCTGGCCTGAAGCCATTGATACTGCATGCCATACAATCAATCGTGTTTATCTTCACAAGCTTCTGAACAAGACATCTTATGAGCTCCTTACTGGCAAGAAGCCAAATGTCAGTTACTTTAGAGTATTTGGCGTCAGGTGCTGGATCAAGGATCCACATCACACTTCAAAATTTGCACCAAAAGCACATGAGGGTTTTATGCTTGGATATGGAAAGGATTAGCACTCCTACAGAGTCTTCAATCTCTTTCATTATATAGTGGTTGAAACAGTGGATGTGCGGTTTGATGAGACTAACGGTTCACAAAGAGAGCACCTCCCAAATGTGCTAGATGAAGTTCCATCCAGCGAATCAATCAAGCTTATAGGAACCGGAGAAATCATACCCTCTGAAGCTCAACCTGAAGAGGAACTTATCATCTCCGCACCTGATCAACCTGAAGAATATGCTCAGCCTGAAGACAATCCCACTAACAATGACAATGATCAGCAAGAGCAAAACCTTCGCCCTGTACATCCTCGTGTTGCCAATGAAGTGCAGATTGAGAGAATAATTGACAGCATCAATGCACCCGGTCCGCTCACTCAATCAAGGGCAACTCAGCTAGCAAATTTCTGTGGGCACTTCGCATTCGTCTCAATAACAGAATCCAAGAAAGTTGAAGAAGCCTTCATGGAACCTGAATGGATTCAAGCTATGCAAGAAGAGCTTCAACAGTTTGAGCTAAATAATGTATGGGAACTGGTTAAGCGTCCTGATCCTCAGAAGCACAACATAATAGGCACCAAATGGATATACCGCAACAAGCAAGATGAGCATGGTCAAGTTGTCAGAAACAAAGCTCGTCTCGTTGCTCAAGGATATACTCAAGTGGAAGGCATTGACTTCGATGAAACATTTGCTCCTGTGGCTAGACTTGAAGCCATACGCATACTGCTGGCCTATGCAAATCATCACAACATACTTCTATATCAAATGGATGTGAAGAGCGCCTTTCTCAATGGCAAGATTGAAGAAGAAGTGTATGTTGCACAACTGCCTGGCTTTGAAGATCCAAAACATCCTGACATGGTATACAAGCTCAACAAGGCACTGTATGGCCTCAAACAAGCCCCTCGGGCCTGGTATGACACACTCAAATACTTCCTGAAGAGCAAAGGCTTCATACCTGGTTCCCTAGACCCCACTCTCTTCACGAAGACATATGACGGTGAACTGTTTGTGTGCCAAATATATGTGGATGACATTATCTTCGGCTGCACCAATCAGAAGTATAGTGAAGAGTTTGGATATATGATGCAAGAGCAATATCAGATGTCCATGATGGGAGAGCTGAAGTTCTTCCTCGGTCTTCAAATACGACAGCAACGCAACGGCATCTTCATATCTCAAGAGAAGTATCTCAAAGATTGCCTGAAGAAGTTCGGTATGCAAGACTGCAAAGGCTTCACGATGCCAATGCCAGCCAAGCATCATCTGGGTCCTGACGACAATGGTAAAGAGTTCGACCAAAAGGTATACCGCTCCATGATTGGTTCTTTGCTTTATCTATGTGCATCTAGGCCAGATATTATGCTTAGTGTTTGCATGTGTGCTCGATTTCAAGCGGCACCAAAGGAGTCGCATCACTTAGCTGTGAAGCGAATTCTTCGATATTTGGCTCACACCCCAACTCTAGGATTATGGTATCCAAAGGGCTCAGAGTTTGATCTGGTTGGATTCTCGGATGCTGATTATGCTGGTGACAAAGTGGATCGCAAGTCTACATCAGGCACATGTCACTTTCTGGGACGATCACTTGTATGTTGGTCTTCAAAGAAGCAGAACTGTGTATCTCTCTCCACTGCTGAATCTGAATACATTTCTATTGGATCTTGCTGCGCTCAGCTTCTGTGGATGAAGCAAACACTCAAGGACTATGGCATTCATCTGAAGCAAGTGCCACTCTAGTGCGACAACGAAAGCGCCATCAAGATTGCCAACAACCCAGTTCAGCACTCGAAGACAAAGCACATTGAAATTCGTCATCACTTTCTCAGAGATCATGTTGTGAAGGAAGATATTGATATCATACACGTCAACACTGAAGAGCAATTGGCAGATATCTTCACCAAGCCCTTGGATGAGAAGAGATTTTGCAAGTTACGGTGTGAGCTAAATATCCTGGAATCCTCAAATGTCCTGTGATCAGGCACACATCCTAACACTTATGCATATTGATGACTTAGATGTGCGACACACGAAGTAAAGTATATCTTCAATCAATGAAGACATACATTCTAAGTGTGAATACATTAATGTGGAACTTGACTTCGGAACGCCACGATAATTGTGCGTCGTGTCTGGGTCTAATACTTCCTATACGGTGGGTAACTCCACCACCAAAGGTTCTGTTCGAAGTGTTTCACTCATGGCGTTACATTTGCTATGTCTTCACATTTGGTTTGGCTTAAATTTCAACATGTCTTCATGATTATCTTCTCTATGTTGAATATATATATACTAGTGTTCTGTCCTCTACAGCATTCACTTATAGCTATGTCTTCATGTTGAGTCTTTTGAACTAAGTGAATGTGATCGGACCCTAACCTGTCTATGCTCTCTATCTCAAACTCCATCTCTCCAAGTCATATGCATTCTATTGAAACTGTCGAATGTCTTCTCTGTGTCCTTGTCAGTAGAAAATACAGAGACAAACATTAAGTCCATTTTCAATGCTCATTCCTTCACCTGAAACCCGGATAAGTGGGAACAACCACCCGACAATCCAGGCGTGCGTGGGACATGGAACAACCCCCGATATGCTGCATGATGGCCACGTGTTCCTCAGATGTGAATCGCTAGGGGCACCTGTGTAATAACGCAGTGCCGCCCCTGTACCTATAAATACACACCTCACAGCAGTCATTATCTCTTCTTCCACTCTCGCACGAACCCTAGCGCCACCGCTAGCCCTCGACGACGCTGGCGACGAAGTGCTTCGCTGCCGCAACCTCTCTGACACCGTCTTCACGCTGACCACGGACATCGTCTTCTCCGCCGTTGCCGTAGGTGTCCTCCGTCGCCAAGTTAGGGCACGGATGATCGAACTGCTCGGCCTCCTCTTCCACTCCGTCTAGCAGTTCTTCGTGTGGTAAATAAAACTTCCTTTTTACAGCCCCCTTGATCCTATAGCTTTGTCACTTTCTACCACAAGCAGTTTCTGTTCACACAAGTTGGATCTTTACATACTGCATCTCATAATATGCCTAGTATATTCACTTGTATTTCACAAAGTAGTTAGATTCCTCACTTGTACTGATCCATGGATTCGTACAAATCTGGAACCAACTCCTTATCTATGAGTGAATGTCTTCGCACGATGAGGTCAATGTCTTCTAAACTGATTTATCTTCAAAATCTTTTGAGAATGCATATGACCTCTTCCCCTTCCCTCACACCTTAATGCTGTCACAGGTACATGTCCGTGGGAGAATCCCTTGGTTCTCATAGTCTGCATTCATTTGCAGAATACTTACAGCATCACATAAATTCTCCCGAAGCCAGTTCCTGTTTGTCCAGCAAGCGAAAACCTTTGAAGCCTTTGAACGTATTGAAGCCTTTCAGTTTAAAGTTCATGGCTTCAGAGAAATCAGCAAGGAAGGGTGGCAAAAAGCGTCGAGGAGAAACATCAAGAGATCTGCCAGATGACCTCTCAGAGCTGTATAAGACAGATCCTGAAGAGGATTACAATCAGCGCAAGACACGAATCCAATGGATTCGACGCTATTGGGCAGAACAGTGGTTCAAGTACATATTTGTGACAAAGGAATATGCTGAAAAGAATGCCATCAAGCGGCCATGGGGAGACATCCTCTACAAAAATCTTCAACCCAGGACCAGAGATGAAGCCATTGAACAAGGCTTCTATCCCTGCATGGTCCGTGGACCACAGCCTACGGATGTTGACCCATCGTCCCTGCTATGGTGTCATGAAGACAATCTGTTTAAGCGCAACTTCCAGTTTGCCCAGAACTCAGCGAAGCAGAACAAGAAGTCTTTGGGATTAGATTTCAACCCTGGTCCCTCTACTCCCCGCGCCGATGGAACTCATGAAGCTGAACCCAATCTTCTTCGGCCCTTCTACAACTTGGAAGGTCTCATCACTCACATCGTGGTTCAAGGGACAGCCGTGAATGAGCCTGCAGATGACGCTGAATCAGATGAAGCGCCTGCAGCGCCGAAGCCAAAGAAGCTGAAGCAGCCAAAAGCTTCAAAGCCGGCCTCTGCACCAAAAATCTCACGGGCGAAGCCACTGGCAACTGCACCTCCTGAAGACAGTGTGCAGTCTGAAGATTTGTCACGCATCTCCAAGCCCCAGAAGGTCAAGATGCCTCTGCCACACACCGGCCAAGAGCTGACAGCTGCTGCCATTCTGCGCAACGATGCCATTGATCTGTCCAGTGATGAAGATCTTGCAGATGACGCTCTTGAGCAACTCATCAAGAGCAAAGAAGAAGCAAAAATCTTCAATGATCTGCCTCTCTTTGACGTGACAATCATCCACAACTTCATTGATGAGTGGTTTGACACGCCAAACATTAGCTTCGAAGATCTGCAATTACCCATTGGCCTCAGTGTCGCCTTTCATGGCGCCATTGCTTCAGAGTTAGCTCTCGCCCAGCGCATCGTCGAACTGAAGCAAAAGATTGACTATGAAAAGGCTCGGTTCAAGAAGCATATGGCCAAGCTCAGCGTGCAAGAGGTGAAAAACTTCAAGATTATGTTGCACGAGCTCAAAGAAGCCTTTCTCAAGAAACGCGCAGAAGCTAAGGGTTCTCGGGAGCGCATGAAGAGCCTGGCTGGCAGGTGTGTGCAAGGCTACAACGAGGCTGAGAAGCGCAAGGCCCTTGGGCGCCCGGGCATTGATCCCAGGATGGCTGCTAAGCAGAAGAAGAAGCCCATTGTGGTCAAACCTCTCGCACCAAGGCAGGAAGAAGATCCCATTGTCTTCCCAACTAGCATGACTGGCTCGAAGCCAAAGGCCTGGTCAACCACTTCAGAGCTGAAGAAGACGAGGACTGCTGAGGCTGAAGCCAGGAAGAGGAAACATCCTGAAGCCTCTGCTACTGCCCCCTCCAAGAAGAAGAGGAAGACCAGGAAAGAACGGGCTGCTCCCACAGAGCCCTTGATTGTTGAACCCATCTCCATGGTTCACCCTGACGCTGAACCGCAAGAACGTCAACTGACTATCCATGAGCCTGCTTTCACAGAGGCTCATGAAGATGAAGACTTTCCAACAGCTGATCCCATCGCTGCTGAAGACATTGGTCACCATGACCATGTTAAAGATGATGCAGTCCTTCCTCAGCTCGAGCACAGCGAACTCATCAGCATTGGTCGTCCTCTGACGCCAATTGCTCAGGATGCTTCATGGGCTGATCGCCCACAAGAGGAAGAAGACTTTGAGGCCCAGCCAACTCCAACTACACAGGCGTCGCCAGCGTTGCGCAGGCTTCGCAAAGGACCAAGGCCTCCAGTCTCTGGGTCTGAAGCTAAAGCTGCTGAAGACATTCCGGCTACATCAGCCGATGAAGAAGAAGCCCCACAAGCTGATACTCCCCTGTCCCACCAAGAAGCGGTTCTCGAGGAGAACGTGACTGTGACTGACCCTCCAGCTCGTCAAGTGGAGGTTGAAAATCTTGAGGCTGCCACCACCAACACCAATGAAGCCACTGACGTTGTCATGGCTGAAGCTAATGAGGAGCCCTCACCAACAAAAGCACCAGAAGTCAGCGAAGCCACTGATCCCACTGCTTCTGTTCCTGCGCCTGCTGCCGGTCCTCAGTTCGACTATCATGTTGAGCACAGGCCTCAGGTACAGAAGCCAATCTCAAGATTGCCCAGGTTCCCAGGTCCTGCATCAGCACCTGGATCCTTCAATATCAATGGCTTCAAAGCAGACAACACTTTCTTCAATAGCTCCAGGAACCCCTACTCAAGGGAAAGAATATCATCTGATCGGTTCTGGAGCTATCCGCAGCGAAGATATTAATCCTGCATTCTTTACAATCAAGGTCGCATCTTCCCACACAAGCGTCTTGACATTGAAGCAATAGCTGGTCTGCCCTGTCTGGAAGAAGCTCTGGATTGCTTCAAGGAGGTTGGATTGCTTCCGTTCGTCACCGATCAAGAGCATTGGAATGAAGAGTTGCTGCTTCAATTCTATGCCACACTTCACATCCGCGGGTACAACAAAGATCCGAAGACTTGGGTCCTGGAGTGGATGATAGGAAACGTTCATCATGAAGCCAAAGCCTTTGACATCATTGAGCTCACTGGTCTACCCACTCCTGGCGATCTCTACGAATTTGGCTGTCAACTTCACAGTGAAGCTGTGAAGAGCATCTTTCAGAAGCCTGAACCTAACATGAGTCAGATGCTCAGTATGATGAAGCCATTGCCCCAAGATGCTACATATCCCAAAGAGTTCTTTGTTGAAGACCTTGAGTATCTGCCAAGGACTATTTATCACATCATAAGGCGAACTCTCTGGCCCATCAAAGGATACTCTCCACATGCCAAGTTGGAAGGTGCAATGAAGACTTTGGTCTTCTATATTCTTCATGGCAAATGCTTCAATGCACAGGACTTCTTCATTCGCCAACTTGTTGCATCAGGCTCTGATCTTTTTGGCTTGAAGTTCTACGCACCATGGGTAATGCGGCTGATCAAACTTCACTCCGCTATCTCATATCAGCCATCTGCTCGCAATCATCGGATCTTTCTGCCTGATGTGGATATGTCTATTGAAGCCATCTATCCTGAGCCTGCCAAGGAACCTCTAAGTCTTCAGAATGCGGAGCATCAAAGTTTTTCTCAGAACATTGAAGGAGTTGAAGCAGTCACTCGTGTGTATCCTTTGGCTGGCACTACACGTGCACCGCATCCTACTCTCACTAAATCCACTGATAGCACAATTGCCCAACAACCCAAGAAGCGCACTCGTGTTCTCAATGACCGAGAGCTTCTTGTGGCTCTTCATCAGAAATAGGATAGGCATCATGACTGGCTGAAGCGTCAAATGCAAAGCCTCTTGGTGGATGTTAATCGCATTCGCAATCTTGCCACCAAAAATGCCTTTGTTGCCCATGAAACCTCTCGACGCACATGGAAAGGGCTGACGTTGATGTGTTCTGAAGATGATCTTCAAGAGGATGGCTTCTCTGAACGCTTCAAGTTTGACTCCACACCTCCTTGAAGGGCAGTGCTGCGACGAACTCCATCTCTTGAAGACTCTGAGTTCTCTTCCTCTGCTGCAACTGTGAATGCCAGAGTGATCGAGGATGAAGACGATGCTACTTCACTGCCACCTCCTTCAGCTCGCTTTGACACTGCTCCAAGTTCTTCTGCACCACCGAACACCACCGATGACCCTGCTGCTTCACCTACTCTTCATGGGAACGAGTAGATGCTCTATGTCTTCAAACCTTTTTGGTCCTTACTGACAAAAGGGGGAGAAGCATATGAGTTTGATAGTCTTCAAGCGGGTCCATATGGGCGGGTGCTTTATACTTTTTGCTTCGTGTTTACAACTCTCGTTTGCTTTGATACATTTGGTTCTTTTGAGTTGTAACACTTAAACTCGATGGTAGTCTGCTACTTATTTGCCACCTCGTGATGCGATGATAAATTCCGCATGTGCGACGATAAATTCCGCACTTAGATCATTTTGCAGACGTCCATTTTCCATTATGCATGTCATTATCTTCACATACCTTCACATGCATAGTGGATTGTCATCATAAGTTGAAGAGGATCTCCACAAGCACAACCTGCCATGTGCATTTGCATTCCAAAAGCAAATTACTTATATGCACATCTTCAGGGGGAGCCTTTGCAACTTATGAAGACAATACCCTATCCTTTACAATTTCACATATTTTATTCCCCGTTGAAAACTTCAACCAGTTTGTCATCAATCACCAAAAAGGGGGAGATTGTAAGTGCATCTAGTGCCACCCCTAGTTGGTTTTGGAGTATTGACGACAAACCTAGTTGAGGGACTAATGTGTTTGTGAGAATTGCAGGACAACACAGGTAGAAGTCCCTCATTGATTCGGTTTTCCTACTAGAGATGACCCCTAAAAATGTATGAAGACATTGATGTCAAAGGTGGTATATGAAGATATTCACATTGAAGACTATGACAAGAGAAGACATTGCATGAAGCCTATGGAGCTCGAAGACTTAGATCTTTCGTAGTTCTTTTTCTTCTTTGTTGAGTCATAGGAACCACTGTACTGTTAAGTGCGGTCCAAGAGAACCAGTCAGAATGACTGAAGTGATGCTTAACCAAAACCTATGTCTTCAAGTGAAGACTATGAGAGCGAAACTTGTCCAGAGTCGGACAAGTCAGCTTTGCTTGTAGCCCAAGTAAAGTTGCCGTGTGAGTTTGAAATCTGACCGTTGGAACACGTGTCAGTTCCTTAGTGACCCAGGGTCATTTCGGACAAATTAGGTCGGGTTGCCTAGTGGCTATAAATAGCCCACCCCCTACAACCATAAATGGTTGGCTGCTCAGAGTTAGAGTACGGCTTTTGTCGTTTGAGAGCAACCCACCTCGAAGCCTTTGAGAGAGAATTCCTTGCGAGGATAAAGCCCTAACCACCCAAAGCCAAAGAGAATTAGGCATCACTTAAGTCTTCTTGTCTGTGTGATCTGAAGACTTATTACACTTGAGGACTGTGAATCCTCCAGCCGGTTAGGCGTCGCGTTCTGAGCATCCAAGAGACATTGTGGATCGCCGGTGAACGAAGTCTGTGAAGGTTTGGGAGTCTACCTTGAAGACTTACCAGAGTGATTGGGCGAGGTCTGTGTGACCTTAGCTCAAGGGGAATACGGTGAGGACTGGGTGTCTTGAGCTGCGTGTTCAGGACTGGTTGTCCGGGACTGTGTGTCCTCAGGTTTAAATACCTAGCCGCCCTAACCAGACGTACAGTTGTCACAGCAACTGGAACTGGTCCAACAAATCATTGTCTTCAACGAGTCACTGGTTTCATCCTTCCCTTCCCTTTACTTACTGTTACTCCTTGTGAAGTCTTTGTATGTTTGCACTATCTTTTGTCTTCACTGAGTGACTGTGTGTTCTGTTTGGCTTCATAACATCTTCCTACCTGATCCTTACTGCATTGCTGCTATTAGTCATTGTGCTCTCACTCCATTGAATACTTGACTATGGTTTACCTAGTGTAGTCTACCTTCCGCTGCATGGTAATAGGTTTATTTCTATCGTTTGTCTTCGAAACTTCCATGTTTTGAAGACTTTCATAAAAATCGCCTATTCACCCCCCCCCTCTAGTCGATATAACGCACTTTCACTTGTGAAGTCATTGTATGATTGCATTATCTTTTGTCTTCACTGAGTGACTGCTTGTTCTGATTGGCTTCGTACTATCTTCCTACCTTATCCATACTGCCTAGCTGCCATTAGTTGTTGTGCTTTCACTTCATTGAATACTTGACTATGGTTTGCTTAGTGTAGTCTACCTTCCGGTGCATGGTAATGGGTTTATTTCTGTCATTTGTCTTCGAGACTCCCATGTTTCTGAAGACTTTCTTAAAAATCGCCTATTCACCCCCCTCTAGTCGATCACTATCACTTTCAATTGGTATCAGAGCAAGGTACTCCCTTGTTCTGTGTGATTCGGTTTAACCACCTGGAGTTTTAGCTATGTCGACTGCAGGGATAATCAAAGTCTCCGCTGCGTGCCCAGTCTTCGATGGAACTGAATATCCCTACTGGAAGAATAAGATGCGCATGCATCTTGAAGCCATTGATGTCGACCTATGGTATGTCGTCAAGAATGGCGTTCCCAAGGCGGGTGAAGGTGTCACCGCTGCTGATGTCAAGAAGTTCGTGCAACTGGACTCCACTGCCAAGAACATCATCTGTGGTCATTTGACCAAAGGATAGTATGGCCGTGTGAGTGCTTTGGAAACATCTAAGCTAGTCTAGGACTGGCTCTCCAAGGTCAACGAAGGCGTCTCAACCTAGAGAGATCAAAGAATCAGTGTCCTTCGCAACCTCTTCAACCGCTTCAAGAGAAACAACAATGAGAATGTTTAGCTCACGTTTGATTGACTCACCGACATCACAAATGAACTTCAAGCCCTTGGCGCTACTGAGATCACCAAGCATGAAGTCGTCAAGACACTCCTGAGATCACTTGACAGCTCATTTGACACCCTAGCCCTGATGATTCAAGAACGTCCTGACTTCAAGACACTTGATCCGTGTGACATACTTGAGAGGCTCAACACACATGAGTTTCAGCTTTCTGAGAAAAGAGACATCTACGGTCCCAACTATGGGCGAACTCGTGCCCTGAAGGCAAAAGCTGTCTCTTCATCTGAAGAAGAATCTGACAGCAGTTCTGATGATCCTGAGGACATTGGAAAGGAGATTGCTATGCTTGTGAAGAAGTTCCAAAAATTCACCAAAAGAAAGGCTTCAGAAAGTCTTCATGATCAAGCTCAAGGAATGATGAAGCTTCTGCTCATGACTACAAGAAGAGAACATGCTACAAGTGCAAGAAACCTGGCCACTACATCTCTGAGTGTCCACAGTGGGAAAATGAAAACAACAAGAAGAAGAAGAGCAAGGAGTATGATTCTGATGACAAGAAGAAGAAGAAGAAATACTCAAAGTCTTCTTCCAAGTCTTCCTCAAAGTCTTCATCTCACAAGAAGAGCTCATCTGGCAAGGCTCGTGCATTCGTTGGCAAGGAAATGGATTCAGAGGAGGAGTCCGCTTCTGAGGAGGCGGAGGTGGAGTCTGAGGAGGAGTCCGATTCTGGCGTTGCAAGTCTGGCTACAGCATACATTGCCAAGTCCATCTTCAACATCATGAAGACAATGGCTTCATCACCGACGCCGATGCAAATGACAAGGACTACTCCGCTCCCACCTACTGCTTCATGGCATGTGGTGCCAAGGTAAACACATGCACTACTTGCTATCAAACATCCAGTGAAGATGACTCTGATTGTGGTTCCAAACCCAGCTACAAAACACTTGCTAAAATTGCAACTGAACAACAGAAAGCTATGGAACATATTCAAAAACTATTAGACAAAAGTGATGACCTGTTAGACGCTGAAATGACTCGATCTCAGTCCTTAATTGAAGACATAAAAAAATCTTCATATTAAGTATGAGGAACTTGAAAGTCGTCATGAAACGCTCTCAACAACTCATGAAAAGCTTTCCTATGATTATCTTCAAAGGAAGCAAGATCTTGAGAATTTGAGAGCGGCTCATGAAGATCTTCAAAAGGAAAACGAGTCACTTCACGCCAAACAGATCAGTTCCGCTCAGGAAGGATTTGAACCACCATGTCTTAAATGCATTGAGCATGACAACGCTACTTCTGTTGCTGGATGTTCTACTACTGCTACTATTGCAATATCTTCAACTATTGATGTGGTAACTAACCCCTCTGCTGAGGATACCACTGCTATTGCTGATGAAAATGCTAGGTTGAAGACATTGCTTGAAACAGGGATGTACAAAAGTCTCAAAGGGCATCAGACACTATGTGATGTCCTCAAAAGGTAGATCCTGAACTGAAACCCTAGGAAAGAGGGTCTTGGGTTTGAAAGGAAAATGAATGTTGCTGGCTCTTACTGGAAACTTGAGCAGTACCCCAAAACCACATGGGTTGCTTCAAAGGAACCTTCAGTGGATCCATCCACCCTATGTGGCTTCACTTGTGCTAATCCCATTGTTATTGATGAATCCTTTGATGCAAACTTTAAACTGTTTAAGAATCAGAATGGTGAAGTGTTTGCCAGGTATATTGGTACTAACTGCAGGAATGGGCCACCTATGAAGAAAGTCTGGGTGCCGAAAAAGTGGTTGGAGAATCTTCCTGTGAATATCGTCATGACACCACAAGTGAAGAAGACAAACCCCAGACCACAGGCTTCATATGGTCCAAAGGCTTCATACAGACAAAGAACTCACCTGAGTCACACTAATGCAAATGTTTTGCAGGGAAACCATACTCAATCCTATGAATATGAGCGCGTTTCATCAAACCGCCATGTTCATAAGACCAAGAACTACTCTGCTTATTCTTATGAGTACTATTGTCCACCTGCAAGACTTTTTGCTAGGGCTCCAAAGCCAAAGTTCTCAGATGCTGCACTTAGACTCATTGCTTCGAAGCCACCCTTGAAGATGTGGGTGGCTAAGAAAGCTTAACTCTCTTTTGCAGGGAAGGGTCTCCAGCCGAAAATCAAATTCGTCTGAAGCTATTGCTGGGGACCTTAAACATCTTGTAGGGCGCAAGATCAAATGCCCAAATGGTCTTATTATGTATTTTGTTCTTGAGTCACTTGCTACTTGCCCTATCAGTCCTAACCTCGATATAAGCTTTCATAATCCACTTGCTCGTCAAATGTTTATGCTTCACAATTCTCTTCGTGAAGCCTATCCCCCTAACTGCACTGTAGGGTATGACACCAGCTGCTTCAGAATGGATTATTGATAGTGGATGTACCAATCACATGACTGGCAAGCGAAGTCTTCTCATGGACTCAACTTTACGTCCATCTGACAAGAGTCACATCACATTTGCTGATACTGGTAAAAGCAAGGTATTGGGTCTAGGTAGATTTGCAATCTCGAGGGATCAACACATGGATAAAGTAATGCTTGTTGAATCCCTTGGTTTCAACTTAATGTCTGTCTCAATGCTTTGCGATTTAAACATGATTGTGATATTTAGAAAATATCGTTGCCTTGTTCAAATGGAATCTGACAAGTCTCTAGTCTTTGAAGGGTATCGGAAGGATGATTTGTACGTGGTAGATTTCTCGGCAGGACCACAGCTTGCCATATTTCTTCTAGCAAAAGCTTCAGAATGCTAGCTCTGGCATCAGAGGCTAGGGCATGCTGGCATGAGGAACTTGCACACTCTTGCAAAGAAGAAGCATGTCATAGGCATCGAGGGCGTCAAGTTCAAGAAGGATCACTTATGCGGTGCCTGTGAAGCAGGAAAGATGACGAGGGCCAAGCATCCCTCGAAGACAATCATGACAACGACTCAACCCTTCGAACTGCTCCACATGGACCTCTTCGATCCCACTCACTACTCAACTCTTACTACTACTGCTTGTCTCTATGGATTTGTCATTGTTGATGATTATTCAAGATATACTTGGGTGCATATAATCCTCTACAAGACTAAAGTGCAGGATGTCTTTAGATGCTTCGCCAATCGAGCCATGAACAACTATGGCGTCAAGATGAAGCACATCAGAAGTGACAATGGCACTGAATTCAAGAACACTGGCCTCGGCACTTATCTTGATTCTTTGGGCATCACTCATGAATTCTCAGCTCCGTACACGCCGCAACAGAATGGCGTCGTGGAATGCAAGAACAGAACACTTATTGAGATGGCCCGGATGATGCTCGATGAATACAAGACTCCAAGAAAGTTCTGGCCTGAAGCCATTGACACTGCATGCCATATCATCAACCGTGTTTATCTTCACAAGCTTCTGAACAAGACATCCTATGAGCTCCTTACTGGCAAGAAGCCAAATGTCAGTTACTTCAGAGTATTTGGTGCCAGGTGCTGGATCAAGGATCCACATCACACTTCAAAATTTGCACCGAAAGCACATTAAGGTTTTATGCTTGGATATGGAAAGGATTCGCACTACTACAGAGTCTTCAACCTCTTTCACTATAAAGTGGTTGAAATTGTGGATGTGCGGTTTGATGAGACTAACGGCTTGCAGAGAGAGCACCTGCCAAATGTGCTAGATTAAGTTCCATCCAGTGAAACCATCAAACTCATGGGAACTGGAGAAATCATACCGTCTGAAGCTCAGCCTGAAGAGGAACTCATCATCTCTACACCAGATCAACCTGAAGACAATGCTCAGCCTGACGACAATCCTTCTAATAATGACAATGATCAGCAAGAGCAAAATCTTCGTCCTGTTCATCCTCGTGTTGCAAATGAAGTACAGATTGAGAGAATAATTGATAGCATCAATGCACCAGGTCCACTCACTCGTTCAAGGGCAACACAGCTAGCAAATTTCGGTGGGCACTTTGCATTCATCTCAATATCTGAACCCAAGAAAGTTGATGAAGCCCTCATGGAACCTGAATGGATTCAAGCTATGCAAGAAGAGCTTCAACAGTTTGAGTTGAATAATGTATGGGAACTGGTTAAGCGTCCTGATCCTCGTAAGCACAATATAATAGGCACTAAATGGATATATCGCAACAAGCAAGATGAGCATGGTCAAGTTGTCAAAAACAAAGCTCGTCTCATTGCTCAAGGATACACTCAAATTGAAGGAATTGACTTCGACGAAACATTTGCTCCTGTGGCTAGGCTTGAAGCTATACGCATACTGCTGGCCTATGCAAATCATCATAACATTCTTCTGTATCAAATGGATGTGAAGAGCGCTTTTCTCAATGGCAAGATTGAAGAAGTGTATGTTGCACAACCGCCTGGCTTTGAATATCCAAAACATCCTGACATGGTCTACAAACTCAACAAGGCACTGTATGGCCTTAAACAAGCCCCTCGAGCTTGGTATGACACACTCAAAGACTTCCTGAAGAGCAAAGGCTTCAAACCTGGTTCCCTGAATCCCACTCTCTTCATGAACACATATGATGGTGAACTGTTTGTGTGCCAAATATATGTGGATGACATTATCTTCGGCTGCACTAACCGGAAATACAGTGAAGAGTTTGGATATATGATGCAAGAGCAATATCAGATGTCCATGATGGGTGAGCTGAAGTTCTTCCTTGGTATTCAAATACGTCAGCAACGCAACAGCATCTTCATATCTCAAGAGAAATACCTCAAAGATTGCCTGAAGAAATTTGGAATGCAAGACTGCAAAGTCTACACGACGCCAATGCCAGCCAAACACCATCTGGGTCCCGACGACAACGGTAAAGAGTTCGATCAAAAGGTATACCGCTCCATGATTGGTTCTTTGCTTTATTTATGTGCATCTAGGCCAGATATCATGCTTAGTGTTTCCATGTGTGCCCGGTTCCAAGCGGCACCAAAGGAATCGCATCACTTAGCTGTGAAGTGAATTCTTAGATATTTGGCTCACACCCCAACACTAGGATTATGGTATCCAAAGGGCTCAGAGTTTGATCTAGTTGGATTCTCGGATGCTGATTATGCTGGTGACAAGGTGGATCGCAAGTCTACATCAGGCACATGTCATTTTCTGGGACGATCACTTGTATGTTGGTCTTCAAAGAAGCAGAACTGTGTATCTCTCTCCACTGCTGAATCTGAATACATTGCTGCTGGATCTTGCTGCGCTCAGCTTCTATGGATGAAGTAAACACTCAAATACTATGGCATTCATCTGAAGCAAGTGCCACTCTACTGCAACAACAAAAGCGCCATCAAGATTGCCAACAACCCAGTTCAGCACTTGAAGACAAAGCACATTGAAATTCGTCATCACTTTCTTAGAGATCATGTTATGAAGGAAGATATTGATATCATACACGTCAACACTGAAGAGCAATTGGTAGATATCTTCACAAAGCCCTTGGATGAGAAGAGGTTTTGCAAGTTACGGTGTGAGCTAAATATCTTGGAATCCTCAAATGTCCTGTGATCAGGCACACTTCCTAACACTTGTGCATGTTGATGACTTAGATGTGCAACACACGAAGTAATGTATGTCTTCAATCAATGAAGACTTGCATTCTGAGTGTGAATACATTAACGTGGAATTTGACTTCAGAGCACCACGAAAGTTGTGCACCGTGTTTGGGTCTAATACTTCCTATACGGTGGGTAACGCCACCACAAAATTCTTCCCTAAGAAGTGTTTCTCTCACATGGCGTTACATTTGCAAAGTCTTCCTTTCTGTTTGTCTTCAATGTTAACATGGCCTCATGTTTATCTTCAACGTACTGATTTGGTTTCTGTCCTCTACAGCATTCACTTATAGCTATGGCTTCTTGCTGAATCTTTTGAACTAAGTGAATGTGATCGGACCCTAACCCCTCTATGCTTCTTTCCTAAGTCTATCTATCCAAATCATATGCATTCTATTGACACTGTCAAAATGTCTTCTCTGCATCCTTGTCAGCAGAAGACACAGAGACAAACATTAATCCGTTTTCAATGCTAAATCCTTCACCTGAAACCCGGAGAAGTGGGAACGACCACCCGACAATCCAGGCGTGCGTGGGAACGTGGAACAACCTCCGATATGTTGCATGATAGCCACGTGTCCTTCAGATGTGAATCGCCAGGGGCACCTGTGTAATAACACTGTGCCGTCCCTGTCCCTATAAATACACGCCTCACCATAGTCATTATCCTTTCTTCCACTCTCGCACAAACCCTAGCGCCACCGCTAGCCCTCGACGAGCCGGCGACGAAGCGCTTAGCTGCCGCGACCTCACCGACGCCGTCTTCACGCCGGCCGCGGACATCGTCTTCTCCTGCCGTCGCCGTAGGTGTCCTCCGTCGCCAAGTTAGGGCACGGAAGATCGAACTGCTCGGCCTCCTCTCCCACTCCGTCTAGCAGTTCCTGTGTGGGTAAATAAAACCTCCTTTTTACAGTCTCTTGATCCGATAGATTCATCCTTTTCTACCACAAGCAGTTTCTATTCACACAAGTTGGATCTATTTCATACTGCATCTCATAATATGCCTAGTATGTTCACTTATGCTTCACAAAGTAGTTAGATTCCTCACTTGTACTTATTCGTGGATTCGTACAAATCTGGAACCAACTCTCTATCTATGAGAGTGAATGTCTTCGCACTATGAGGTCAATGTCCTCTAAACTGATTTATCTTCAAAATCTTCTGAGAATGCATATGACCTCTTCCCCTTCCCTCGCACCTTAATGTTGTCACAGGTACATGTCCATGGGAGAATCCCTTGGTTCTCATAGTTTTCATTCATTTGTAGAATTCTTACAGCATCATATAAATTCTCCTGGAGCCAGTTCTTGTGTGACCAGTAGACGGAAGACTTTGACAGTTTCGAAGCCTTTCAGTCTAAACTTCATGGCACTAGAAAAATCTGCAAGGAAGGGTGGCAGACAGCGTCATGGTAACACCTCAAGAGATCTGCCTCCTGACCTCTATGAGCTGTACAAGACAGATTTGGAGGAGGACTACAATCAGCGGAAAACTCGAATCCAATGGATTCAAAGATATTGGGCAGAACAATGGTTCAAGTACAGGTTCGTGACCCAGGAGTATGCTGAGAAGAATGCCATCAAGCGACTGTGGGGAGACATCCTATACAAAAATCTTCAACCCAGGTCCAGAGCTGGAGGCATTGAACAAGGCTTCTATCCCTGCATGGTCCGTGGACCACAGCCTGCAGATGCATACCCATCGTCATTGCTATGGTGTCGTGACGACAATCTATTCAAGCTCAGCCTTTAGTTTGCCAGGAACTCGGCCAAAGAAAACAAGAAGTCGCGGGGATTAGACTTCAACCCAGGTCCCTCTGCTCCTCGTGCCGATGGCTCACACGAAGCTGAACCCAATCTTGTTGGGCCCTTCTACAACCTGGAAGGTCTCATCACTCATATTATGGTTCAAGGGGCAGTCGTGGATCAACCTGCAGACGATGCTGAATCTGACGAAGCGCCTGCACCACCGAAGCCAAAGAAGCTGAAGAAGCCTAAAGCTTCAAAGCCTGCCCCTGCACCAAAGGTCTCACGGGTGAAGCCTCTGGCCACTGCACCTCCTGAACACAGTGTGCAGTCTGAAGATCTGTCACGCATCTCCAAGCCCTCCAAAGTGAAGACGCCCATGCAACCCACCAGCCAAGCACTGACCCCTGCTGCTATTCTGCGAAATGAGAATGACACCATTGATCTGTCCAGCGACGACGATCTTGGCGATGACGCTCTTGAGCAGTTGATCAAGAGCAAGCAAGAGGCAGAAATCTTCAATGACCTTCCTCTCTTTGATGTTGAAATCATCAACACATTCATTGACGAGTGGTTTGAAAGCCCAAATGTTAGCTTTGATGATCTTCAGCTTCCCATTGGCCTCAGTGTCGCCTTCCACGGAGCCATTGCTGCTGAGCTGGCTCTAGCTCAGAAGATTGTTGAGCTGAAGCATAAGATATATTATGAAAAGTCTCGGTTCAAGAAGCATATGGCCAAGCTCAATGTTGAAGACATTCAGAACTTCCAGACCATGATGCATGAGCTTAAGGAAGCATTCCGAACCAAACGCGAAGAAGCCAAAGGTTCTCGTGAGCGCATGAAGGATCTTGTTGCTAAATGTGTTCAAGGATACAATGAAGCTGAAAAGCGCAAGGCCTTGGGGCGACCAGGCATCGACCCCAGAATGGCGGCCAAGAAGAAGAAGAAGCTAGCTGTGGCAGAACCCGAAGCACCAAGGCAGGAAGTACATTCAATTGTCTTCCCAGCCAGTATGATAGGCTCGAAGCCTAAGTGAAAGCACAAGTGCTCCCTAGGTGGTTTTGATAATTGATGACAACATATCTCTTGTTGGACTAACACTTCTATCTAGCATGTTTCAGATAAGTTCAACAATGGAGTGGCATGGACTAAAGGTTGTGGGAACTCCTTCAAGATGCTAAGGACAAAGGATTGGCTAAAGCTTCAAGCTCAAGACTCTTCACTTTTACATTTTAGTGATCCAAGATCACATTGAGTCCATAGGAAAAGCCAATACTATCAAGGAGGGATGAGGTGTTGCTTAATGAGCCTCTTGCTTCATGTGCTTAGTGATATGCTCCAAAACCCTCAACTACTTTCCCATAATCCACATATGACCTAAACCCTAAGCAACTCGGTCCTACCGATTCTTCCTATCCGGCGCCACCGAGTTTCACTTGTCATAAGCCACTGCCAAACCCTAATCAGTTCGGTCTCACCGATGGGATCTCGGTCTCACCGAGATGGGCTTGCAAACTCTCTGTTACCCATTGCAATATTCTCGGTCCCACCGAGATATGCAATCGGTCCCACCGAGTTTGCTTGACCAAATCTCAGTTTCACTTATTACCCAAATCGGTCCCACCGAGTTTGAGTAATCGGTCAAACCGAGTTTTGGATTTACCCTAACCCTAGCACATCGGTCCCACCGAGTTGATCCAGTCGGTCCCACCGAAATCACTAACGGTCACTAGGTTTACATTTTCGGTCCGACCGAGTTTATTGATTCGGTTCCACCGAGATTGGAAAACTGTGTAACGGTTGGATTTTGTGTGGAGGCTATATATACCCCTCCACCTCCTTCTCATTCGATGAGAGAGCCATCAGAACACACACACCATTCCAACTCATATGTTCTGAGAGAGAACCACCTACTCATGTGTTGAGACCAAGACATTCCATTCCTACCATATGAATCTTGATCTCTAGCCTTCCCAAGTTGCTTTCCACTCAAACCTTCTTTCCACCAAATTCAAATCCTATGAGAGAGAGTTGAGTGTTGGGGAGACTATCATTTGAAGCACAAGAGCAAGGAGTTCATTACCTACACACCATTTGTTACTTCTTGGAGAGTGGTGTCTCCTAGATTGGCTAGGTGTCACTTGGGAGCCTCCGACAAGATTGTGGAGTTGAACCAAGGAGTTTGTAAGGGCAAGGAGATCGCCTACTTCATGAAGATCTACCTCTAGTGAGGCAAGTCCTGTGTGGGCGATGGCCATGGTGGGATAGACAAGGTTGCTTCTTCGTGGACCCTTTGTGGGTGGTTGCTTCTTCGTGGACCCTTCGTGGGTGGAGCCCTGTGTGGACTCGCGCAACCGTTACCCTTGGGTGGAGCCCTGTGTGGACTCGCGCAACCGTTACCCTTCGTGGGTTGAAGTCTCCATCAACGTGGATGTAGGATAGCACCACCTATCCGAACCACGGGAAAAACATCCGTGTCTTCAATTGCGTTTGCATTCTCCAAACCCTTCTCTTTACATTCTTGCAAGTTTCATGCTTTACATTCCGCTGCTCATATACTCTTTGCATGCTTGCTTGATATGTATTGTGTGTGTTGAAATTGTGCCTAAACTCCACTTAAACCGAAAAAGCTTAAAAAATTGCAACTTTAGCACTAAGTGTCTAATCACCCCCCCCCTCTAGACACATCTACTTCTAGATCCTACAAGTGGTATCAGAGCTTTGTTCTCCATTGCCTTGGTTTAATCACCATTGGAGGAAGATGGATGTGTCTACTCTAGGGAGTCTTAGACGTAGAGTGCCTGTTCTTGATGGAAAGTATTTTCATGAGTGGAAAAATGAGATGCTTGTAATCTTCAATCAATATCATTTGAACAAGTATATTGCTAGCCCTTGTGCACCCCATATTGATCCCTTGCATCCTACCCTAGATGAAGATATTGACATGATTCGCAATCTTAGAACTATTGAGCTCATCATTAGAGGATTGCCCAAAAATTTGATTGCTAGTTTGCCTACTCACAATTGTGCCTATACCATATGGAAATTTCTTGAGGAACGATTTCCCGATTATTCCTTGAAAACTTTGGATGAAATTCTCCATAAATCTATTGCCTTGAGTAAGATGAACTCTAGTGATCCTAGTTTTGGTAAATGTCTTTTTGAACTTGCCAATCTTAAGCATGCTAAAGGAGATGTTGGAATCATTAATGATATCATATTCAAAGCTATAAGAATTCATAAAAGTAACCACTTTGATCATTTATCTAATGAATTACCCTCTCTAGGAAATGATGAGTCACAAGATCATGATGAACATGAATATTATGATGATGATGATGATGATAGTGACTTCGATCTTGATGATTCAATGAGACATTTTGGTCTTATGGCAAATCTTCGGGGATATGAATCAGGAGGAAAGGAATGGGTTCTTGATAGTGGATGTACTGATCATATGACCGGAGATGAAGAGATGTTTCGTGAGCTTGCTGAAAACAACGGCCCTCGAAAATATGTCACCTTTGGTGATAATTCAAAGGGTAAAGTGGTTGGCCTTGGTAAGGTGGCCATCTCACATGATAGTTCCATTCAAAATGTCATGCTCGTTGAATCTCTTGGCTACAACTTACTTTCAGTATCTAGACTTGCTGATTTCGGTTTGAATGTCCTATTTACTGAGGTAGATTGCCAAGTATTTCGTCGAGACAATCATAAAATGGTCTTTACGGGTATACGTAGAGGTGATCTTTACATTGTCGATTTCTCTAAAAAGGCACAACCTAAAACTTGCTTTGTTGCTAAATCCTCAAAAGGTTGGTTGTGGCATAGACGACTAGGTCACGTTGGCATGAGAAACCTTGACAAGCTTATTAAAGGAAATCATATCCTTGGAGTTAACGATGTCATATTTGATAAGGATAGACTTTGCAGTGCTTGTCAAGCAGGTAAACAGGTTGGAGGAAGACATCCCGTGAAGAACATCATGACCACAAGGAGGCCACTCAAGCTACTTCACATGGATCTTTTTGGTCCCAACGCCTACAAGAGTCTCGGTGGAAATTCTTTTGGTCTAGTTATAGTTGATGACTTTTCAAGATTTACGTGGGTGTTCTTTCTTAATGACAAGTCGCAGGTCCAGAAGATCTTCAGAAACTTCGCTAGGAAAGCCCAAAATCAGTTTGATGTGAAGATCAAGAAGGTTCGGAGTGACAACGGAACGGAGTTCAAGAACGCAAATGTGGACACCTTTCTTGACGAAGAAGGGATTTCACACGAGTTCTCGGCTACGTACACACCTCAATAAAATGGAGTTGTTGAGAGGAAGAACCGGACGCTCATCGAAATGGCAAGAACGATGCTTGATGAATACAAGATGCCAAAGCACTTTTGGGCAGAAGCGGTTGAGACAGCTTGTCACGCAACAAATTGCTTATATCTTCACAAGCTACTCGGCAAGACGGCATACGAGCTCCTCACCGGTAACAAGCCTCAAGTTGGATACTTTCGAGTATTCGGCTCAAAGTGCTACATTCTTGATAAGCATCATCGTTCAAAGTTTGCTCCTAAATCTCATGAAGGTTTTCTACTTGGTTATGGATCAAACTCTCACACTTACCGTGTCTACAACAATTTCACTCGAAAGGTTGAAGAGACGGTAGATGTGAAGTTTGATGAATCTAATGGCTCGCAAGTAGAGCAATTGCCAATTGATGTAGGAGACAAAGACCCTTCAGAAGCAATTCAAGACTTGTCCATTGGCAAAATTCGTCCAACGGAGGTGAAGGAGAGTACTTCATCCGTCCAAGTGGAAGCTTCTACTTCACGACAAGGTGAACCAAGAATCGACACGGAAGCATCCACAAGTGGGACACATCAAGATGAAGAAAACAAGGAGATACGTCAAGACGAACATCAACAACCTCCTTCTCCACCACGACAAGAGAACGACGACGTCAACAATGAAGAAGGCCAAGAAGAAGAACAAGATGAAGAAGATGCTCAACGAAGACCCAAGCAAAAGCTCTCACGAGTTCGAGCAAGAATTGCCAAAGATCATCCCGTCGAGCAAATCCTCAATGATATACAAACCGGGAGAATCACTCGCTCAAAAACTCGTTTAGCTAACTTTTGTGAAAACTATTCATTCATCTCTAGCATTGAACCTATGAAGGTTGAAGAAGCATTGGAAGATCCAGATTGGATAAACACTATGCATGAAGAGCTACATAATTTTGAGAGAAACCAAGTTTGGACATTGGTCGAGAAGCCCGACAACAACCACAACATCATTGGTACCAAATGGGTGTTTCGTAACAAGCAAGATGAAGATGGACAAGTGGTTCGCAACAAAGCACGTCTCGTCGCCCTAGGTTACACACAAGTCGAAGGTATGGACTATGGTGAGACATATGCTCCCGTTGCTAGACTTGAGTCCATTCGCATCTTACTTGCCTATGCTAATCACCATAATATCACCTTGTACCAAATGGACATTAAGAGTTCTTTTCTAAATGGTGAAATAGAGGAGGAAGTTTATGTCAAACAACCTCCCGGCTTTATCAATCCTAAGAAACCAAATCATGTTTACAAACTTCACAAAGCTCTTTATGGTCTTAAACAAGCTCCTAGAGCATGGTATAAATGCTTGACCAAGTTCCTTACTACAAGTGGTTTTGAAATTGGTAAAATTGATTCTACTCTTTTTACTAAAAGGGTTAATGGAGAACTATTCGTATGCCAAATTTATGTTGATGATATCATATTTGGTTCAACTAACCCTCTCTTTAGTGAAAAGTTTGGAAAGCTAATGTCAGAGAAGTTTGAGATGTCTATGATGAGTGAACTCAAATTCTTTCTCGGGTTGCAAATCAAGCAAACTAAGGAAGGTACATTTGTCTCTCAAACAAAGTACACCAAGGACTTATTCAAGAAGTTCAATATGCAAGAATGCAAAGGTATGTCTACACCCATGCCTACTAGTGGACATAATGATTTGACCAAAGATGGTGAACCGGTTGATCAAAAGGTTTATCGCTCTATGATTGGTTCATTATTATACCTATGTGCTTCACGTCCCGATATTATGCTAAGTGTGTGCATGTGTGCACGATATCAAGCTGCTCCTAAAGATTGTCATCTTAAGGCTGTGAAAAGGATAGTGAGATATTTAATCCATACACCAAATTTTGGCATTTGGTATCCTAAGAGGTCTTCTTTTGATCTTGTTGGCTATTCTGACTCGGATTATGCCGGAGACAAGGTTGATAGAAAGTCCACTTCGGGTACTTGTCAATTTCTTGGTAGATCTCTTGTGTCTTGGTCTTCCAAGAAACAAAACTCCGTATCCTTATCCACCGCCGAAGCGGAATACATTGCCGCTGGTTCATGTTGTGCTCAATTACTTTGGATGACCCAAACTCTTAAAGATTACGGGATTTATGTGAAACATGTTCCACTGCTTTGTGACAATGAAAGTGCTATCAAAATTGGTCATAATACTGTACAACATTCTCGAACTAAGCATATTGAAGTTCGTCATCATTTCATTCGAGATCATGTTGCTAAGGGTGACATCAATCTTAAGCATGTTCGCACCGATAAGCAATTAGCGGATATATTCACTAAACCGCTTGATGAGAAAGTGTTTTGCAGGTTGAGAGGAGAATTGAACATCATTGATGCTTCGAACTTGGAGTAGAAACTCCACTGGATACATGCAAGACATGAGCTTATGACTAATCCATGATATATCTCTTATGATAACTATCCTATGTCTTGGATATATTTGCACCTTGCATGTTGTCTAACCCATGTAGGTGCTTGCTTGAATCTTATTCCATGAGATTGCAACTCACTCATATCTTGAGCAATCTCTACATCACCAAGACTCTACACAATAGTGGTTGAAGACAAGGAAGCACAAAACCATTCAAACATATCCTTTGACAAATTCTATATTAAGCTTCATGATTGTCATTTTTGGATACACAAGTGCTCTTCCTTGCAAGAACTAACCCATGTAGGTAGATGAACTCAAACTCCAAGTGGTGCTCCCAACTCTTGATGAACTGCATCAACCTTGAGCACCCACACAAGTTCAACTACATGAGCAAGAACCACATCACCACCCAAGGTATGTTATTCCATCTTAGAGAAGCTTTACTCCAAGACATGAGTCAAAGAAACTCAACAAGATGTGAATACATCAAGATGCTTAAACGAAAAATGGTAACCCCATTTTGAGCTTAAACGATGAGTATGACCTATGATCAAGTGTCCTCACTTGACTCCTAAGTCAATATACTCTAACATAGGTGACTATGTCACCGCCCAATTCTAGATGAAGTTCTCTTGTGTTCTTTTCTGCGTTATTGCACTCGTCCCTTGCATATTTGTTTCCTTCTTTTTCAATCCAAAAAAAAAACTTCATCTAGAAACTTTCATTTTATTTTCTTTTGATCTTTGTTCTGCATATTTCTGCATCAAATTCCTTGCAAATCTTTCAGCTAATTCCCTGCAAATCTTTGTGAGATCTTACTTGTCTAGTGAGCTGAGGTGACAAGCGTTTTTCTCTGTGTAAACTCGATTTCACCGACTTGCAATTTTCGGTCCAACCGAATCTTTCGGTACCACCAAAATATGCCACTCGGTGCCACCGGCTTTGCAATCAGAAAAACAGTTTGCCACTTGTTCTACATTTCTTCTGATCCAGCTCCACTCGATGAATCTTGTCCTCTACAAGCATCACAATTTTATCCTCTGCTTTGTGCTGAATCTCAAGGACCAAACCTATTCGACGGATTCCAGGAAAAACCTTCTTGGAAATTGATGTCAAAGGGGGAGAGAGAGATCACATCAAAGCTTGTAGGAGAGAGAGATCACATCAAGGGAGAGAAACAGTCTCAAGGACCAAACCTACAAGAGAGAAAGTATTAAGGGGGAGAGAGAGACCTCAAGGGGGAGAGAAATACTCAAGGATCCCAGATGCTTGATGTTCAAGAGGAGAGATGCCACATGTCTTTTTGGGGGAAAGACATGTTCATATGAACTCATCTAAGTTCTATTCATATCCTTCAGCTCTGATTTTCTGTTTTCTATCTTCTCCCAATATCCCATGTAAGATTCAGGGGGAGCAAGACACCTAAGGGAAAGAAATCAGTCAAATTCATTGCATATCTTTATTCTTGGGGACATGTTTAATTCAATGTGGTACCTTGTACTCACTCTCTACATGTCATCCCAGTCTTGGTAGTCTTGTGGTTTCTTTTGTTTGCTCTGGCTAGTGGACGTACCTGTGTTATCTAACCTTGTTGTGCAGGTTCATTCCATCCTAAGCCAACTCAAGACCACAAGGTAAGTATATGCATCAAAATCATGAGTATGAGGAGTTCTTGCTTATGTACATACTGTTTGCAAGAAGGACTCATGAGCATGAAGGTATTTTCCTTGATAATCTTTTGCTCTGATGCATATGGCCAAGATGCATGTAACACATTGCCTACTCTGTCATGGTTATGCTCTCACATGTCTCTATATTTCATATTTACATGAGTGCATACATGTAGGGGGAGCCTATGCTTGTTACATGTCCTTACAATGCTTTACTTGTTGTTCTTTATATCTTTATCTAAAGCTTTGATGTATGTTGCCATCAATTACCAAAAAGGGGAGATTGAAAGCACAAGTGCTCCCTAGGTGGTTTTGATAATTGATGACAACATATCTCTTGTTGGACTAACACTTCTATCTAGCATGTTTCAGATAAGTTCAACAATGGAGTGGCATGGACTAAAGGTTGTGGGAACTCCTTCAAGATGCTAAGGACAAAGGATTGGCTAAAGCTTCAAGCTCAAGACTCTTCACTTTTACATTTTAGTGATCCAAGATCACATTGAGTCCATAGGAAAAGCCAATACTATCAAGGAGGGATGAGGTGTTGCTTAATGAGCCTCTTGCTTCATGTGCTTAGTGATATGCTCCAAAACCCTCAACTACTTTCCCATAATCCACATATGACCTAAACCCTAAGCAACTCGGTCCTACCGATTCTTCCTATCCGGCGCCACCGAGTTTCACTTGTCATAAGCCACTGCCAAACCCTAATCAGTTCGGTCTCACCGATGGGATCTCGGTCTCACCGAGATGGGCTTGCAAACTCTCTGTTACCCATTGCAATAATTCTCGGTCCCACCGAGATATGCAATCGGTCCCACCGAGTTTGCTTGACCAAATCTCAGTTTCACTTATTACCCAAATCGGTCCTACCGAGTTTGTGTAATCGGTCAAACCGAGTTTTGGATTTACCCTAACCCTAGCACATATCGGTCCCACCGAGTTGATCCATGTCGTCCCACCGAAATCACTAACGGTCACTAGGTTTACATTTTCGGTCCGACCGAGTTTATTGATTCGGTCCACCGAGATTGGAAAACTGTGTAACGGTTGATTTTTGTGGTGGAGGCCTATATATACCCCTCCACCTTCTCATTCGTGAGAGAGCCATCGAACACACACCATTCCAACTCATATGTTCTGAGAGAGAATCACCTACTCATGTGTTGAGACCAAGACATTCCATTCCTACCATATGAATCTTGATCTCTAGCCTTCCCAAGTTTCTTTCCACTCAAATCTTCTTTCCACCAAATCCAAATCCTATGAGAGAGAGTTGAGTGTTGGGGAGACTATCATTTGAAGCACAAGAGCAAGGAGTTCATTACCTACACACCATTTGTTACTTCTTGGAGAGTGGTGTCTCCTAGATTGGCTAGGTGTCACTTGGGAGCCTCCGACAAGATTGTGGAGTTGAACAAGGAGTTTGTAAGGGCAGGGAGATCGCCTACTTCGTGAAGATCTACCGCTAGTGAGGCAAGTCCTTTGTGGGCGATGGCCATGGTGGGATAGACAAGGTTGCTTCTTCGTGGACCCTTTGTGGGTGGTTGCTTCTTCGTGGACCCTTCGTGGGTGGAGCCCTTGGCCTGTGGACTCGCGCAACCATTACCCTTGGGTGGAGCCCTGTGTGGACTCGCGCAACCGTTACCCTTCGTGGGTTGAAGTCTCCATCAACGTGGATGTAGGATAGCACCACCTATCCGAACCACGGGAAAAACATCCGTGTCTTCAATTGCGTTTGAATTCTCCAAACCCTTCTCTTTACATTCTTGCAAGTTGCATGCTTTACATTCCGCTGCTCATATACTCTTTGCATGCTTGCTTGATATGTATTGTGTGTGTTGAAATTGTGCCTAAACTCCACTTAAACCGAAAAAGCTTAAAAAATTGCAACTTTAGCACTAAGTGTCTAATCACCCCCCCCCCCCCCCCCCCCCCCCCTCTAGACACATATACTTCTAGATCCTACACTAAGGTCCCCACAGTTGCTTCAGAACTGAAGAAAACAAGGGCAGCTGAAGCTGAAGCCAGAAAGCGCAAAACCAAGGGCACCACTGATGATGCTCCTCCAACTAAGAAACGCAAAACCAAGAAGAGAGATCGGGATGCTCCCACAGAGCCCCTTGAGGTCGAGCCAATCTCAGTGGCTCGTCCTGCGTCTGAAAATCAAGAATGCCAAGTGGTAATTCATGAGCCTGCTTCCCCAGAGGCTCCTGAAGTTGAAGACAATCCAGCTGTTGACCCCACCGCAGCTGAAGACATTGGTCCCCACGACAATGTTGAAGATGATGAAGTCCTTCCTCAGATCGAGCACTAATTGGTATCATCGCCTATGCTCACTCACAGCGAACTCATCAGCATTGGTCGTCCTCTGACGCCAACTGCTCAGGATGCATCATGGGCTGATCACCCACAACGACAATACACCCCAAGTTCTCCCCAACCGCAAGCCACCTCACCAGTGCAAGATGACGATGACTTTGAGGCCCAGCACACTCCATCTCCGCAAGCATCACCAGCATTACGCAGGCTTCGCAAAGGACCAAGGCCCCAAGTCACTCCCACTATGCACATGTCTGAGTCTGAAGCCAAAATGGATGAAGATATTCCGGCTGCATCAGCCGATGAAGAAGAAGAACCAAGAGTTGAAGCAGAAAGAGTTGCTACACCCCGTCCCACCAAGATGTTGTTCTCGAGGAGAACGTGTCCGACCCTCCAGCTTCTGACGTGGAGGTTAACAATCCTGAGGCGGCCACCAACATCACCACTGAAGCCAATGACATTGTCATGGCTGAAGCTAATGCGGCACCTGAAGCTACTGTGGTGCCAGAAGTCCAAGCGCCTGAAGCCACTACAGCACCCGAAGCCACTGCTGAAGCACTTGAGGTGCAAGCACCTGAAGCCAATGTGGCCCCTGAAGCCCATGTCAACAACAATGCCAATGCTCATGTTCCGCTCCAAGACCTCACACCATTGAGCTGGCATTTGATCGTAGTCAGCCTGTTATGGTTCGATGGCCCATTCTGGTTCCTCCACCTGTTGTGGGTCCCCAATTTGACTATCATGTCGAGCACAGACCTTTCGTCCAGAAGCCCAAGCCAAGACTTCCACGATTCCCAGGCAATGCAACTTCTCCTGGGGTCTTCAATGTGAATGGCTTCATGGCACATAACACCTTCTTCAACAGCGCCAAGAACCCTTATACCAAACCTCGCATTTCATCAGATCGGTTCTGGAGCTATCAGTAGCGCAGCTACTATTCCTGCGTCCTATACAATCAAGGGTGCATATTTCCACATATGCGCCTCGACTCTGAAGCTATAGCTAGCCTGCCCTGCCTTGAAGAAGCGTTGGATTGCTTCAGAGATGCTGGAGTGCTGCAGTTTGTCACAGATAAGGAACACTGGAATGAAAAGCTTCTGCTACAGTTCTATGCAACTCTTCACATTCGAGGCTACAACAGGGATCCAAAGACTTCGGTCCTTGAGTGGATGACATGCAATGTCCATCATGAAGCCAAAGATCTTGATATCATTGAGCTCACAGGCCTGCCCACTCCTGGTGAATACTATGAACCAGGTTGTCAACAACACCAGAATGCTTTGGAAAGCATTTTTCAGAAGCCAGAACCCAACATGAGTCAAATGCTGAGCATGATGAAGCCTCTGCCTCACGACGCTGAATACCCATCTAAATTCTTTGTTGAAGACCTAGAGTACCTGCCTCGCACCATTTACCATATCATCAGAAAGACTCTATGGCCTGTCAAAGGACATTTATCTGCAGCAAAGCTTGAAGGAGCAATGAAGACTTTGGTTTTCTATATCTTCAATGGCATCAGCTTCCATGCTCAAGACTTCTTCATCAGACAGTTGGTTGTACCTGGCTCTGACATTTTTGGTCTGAAGTTTTATGCTCCATGGGTAATGCGCCTTATCAAGCTTCACTCTGCAATCAACTATCAGCCGTCTGCGCGCAATCATCTTGTCTTCTTGCCAGAGGTTGATCTGTTAGTTGAAGCTATTTACCCAGAGCCTGCTAAAGATCCCATTTATCTTCACAATGTTGATCACCAAAGCTTCACCCAGGCTATTGAAGGAGTTCCAGCAGTTTCTCGTGTTTATCCCCTTGCTGGCAACACACGTGCCCCTCGCGCTCAAACTGACGCCACTAGAAGCACCATTGCGCAAAGGCCTCGGAGGCGATCTCGTGTTCTTAATGACCGAGAGCTTCTCGTCGCGCTACACCAGAAGCAGGACAAGCATCACAACAAGCTCAAGCGTCAGATGCAAAGCCTCTTGGTGGATGTCAACCGCATTCGCAATCTTGCCACCAAGAATGCCTTTGTTACTCATGAAACCTGTCGAAGGTCGTGGAAGAGTTTGACATTGCTTAGTGCTGAAGCTGATCTGCAGGATGATGGCTTCACTGAAAGATTCAAGTTTGACTCAACTCCTCCAAGGAATGCTCACTTGCGTCGGACTCCCTCACTTGAAGACTCTGACTATTCGTCCTCAGCTGCGACAGCGAATGCCAGAGTCATCGATGACCAAGATGATGCAACTTCACCTCCTCCAACTTCAGCGTGTGTCGACATTGCACCAAGTTCTTCTGCACCACTGGACCTCAACAACGACCCTGCTGCCTCGCCTGCACCTCATGGGAACGAGTAGGTGCTCTATTTCTTCGAACCTTTTTGGTCCTTACTGACAAAAGGGGGAGAAGCATATGAGTTGATAGTCTTCAAGCGGGTCCATATGGGTGGTTGCTTTACCTTTTGCTACTTTTGCCAAGTGTTTACAACTCTTTCTTTTCAATACATTTGGTTCTTTGAGTTGTAACACTTAAACTCGATGGTCGTCTGCTACTTATTTGCTATTCTGTGATGCGATGATAAATTCCGCACTTAGGTCATTTTGCAGATGTCCATTTCCATTATGCATGTCATTATCTTCGTTACATCATATCATGCATGATGAATTGTCATCATAGGTTGAAGAGGATCTCCACAAGTACAACCTGCCATGTGCATTTGCATTCCAAGAGCAAAGTACTTATATGCACATCTTCAGGGGGAGCCTTTGCAACTTATGAAGACAATACCCTATCCTTTACAATTTCACATATTTTATTCCCCGTTGAAAACTTCAACCAGTTTGTCATCAATCACCAAAAAGGGGGAGATTGTAAGTGCATCTAGTGCCACCCCTAGTTGGTTTTGGAGTATTGACGACAAACCTGGTTGAGGGACTAATGTGTTTGTGAGAATTGCAGGATAACACAGGTAGAAGTCCCTCATTGATTCGGTTTTCCTACCAGAGATGACCCCTAAAAATGTATGAAGACATTGAAGTCAACGGTGGTATATGAAGACATTCACATTGAAGACTATGACAAGAGAAGACATCGCGTGAATACTATGGAGCGCGAAGACTTAGTTGTTTCATCGTTCTTTTTCTTCTTTGTTGAGTCATAGGAACCACCGTACTGTTAAGTGGGGTCCAAGAGAACCAGTCAGAATGACTGAAGTGATGCTTAACCAAAATCCTATGTCTTCGAGTGAAGACTATGAGAGCAAATCTTATCCAGAGTTGGATAAGTCAGTTTTGCTTGTAGCCCAAGTAAAGTTGCCGTGTGTGTTTGAAATCTGACCGTTGGAACACATGTCAGTTCCTTAGTGACCCAGGGTCATTTCGGACAAATCAGGTCAGGTTGCCTAGTGGCTATAAATAGCCCACCCCCTACAACCATAAACGGTTGGCTGCTCAGAGTTAGTGTACGGCTTTTGTCGTTTGAGAGCAACCCACCTCGAAGCCTTTAAAAGAGAATTCCTTGCGAGGATAAAGCCCTAAACACCCAGAGCCAAAGAGTGTTAGGCGTCACTTAAGTCTTCCTGTCTGTGTGATCTAAAGACTTATTACACTTGAGGACTGTGAATCCTCCAGCCGGTTAGGCGTCGCGTTCTGAGCATCCAAGAGTCATTGTGGATCGCCGGTGAACGAAGTCTGTGAAGGTTTGGAAGTATGCCTTGAAGACTTACCAGAGTGATTGGGCGAGGACTGGGTGTCCTTAGCTCAAGGGGAATAAGGTGAAGACATGGTCTTCTGAGTTGAATCTCAGCCTCCCTAACCGGACGTACAGTTGTCACAGCAACTAGAACTGGTCCAACAAATCATTGTATTCAACGAGTCATTGGTTCTATCCTTCCCATCTATTTATTTACTGTTGGTCCTTGTGAAGTCATTGTATGATTGCATTATCTTTTGTCTTCACTGAGTGACTGCTTGTTCTGATTGGCTTTGTACTATCTTCCTACCTGATCCATACTGCCTAGCTGCCATTAGTTGTTGTGGTTTCACTTCATTGAATACTTGACTATGGTTTGCTTAGTGTAGTCTACCTTCCGCTGCATGGTAATAGGTTTATTTCTGTCATTTGTCTTCGAAACTCCCATGTTTCTGAAGACTTTCTTAAAAATCACCTATTCACCCCCCTCTAGTCGATCACTAGCACTTTCACTGATGGTCGTCGGACATCCGGCCGCTGCAGCTTTCGACGGGCGGTCCATCTGGCTGGTGGGGACTCCAGGCGTCAGACGTCCGGTAGTGTCCGGTCGTCCGGTGGCTGTCGGACGTCCGAAGGCTGTAGCTTCCTGGTAGCTTCTTCTCTTGCTCCTCACGCTTGGTGTACTCGCCATCTTGTCCATGGTCTCCCTCTTGGTTCCTGGTAATGCATAACACATATGTTTGAGGTAGTAGCCATGTCTCACATGTGGAAAGTGACGGTCTGGAGAGGAGCAAGTTCACCTTGCGTCCAATGGCGTATAGTCAAGGTCTCATCATATGTCCTCTTGGGGCATGCGGAATAGCCGTAGTGTACATGGGGATGATCGTAGGATGCTCCGCATCAAGTGTTTTGTCAAGTTTTGTGTGGATGAAGTGTTTGAAGATTGAGGATTTATTAATATGAGAAGAATAAGGAGACGCAAGAGTTCAAGCTTGGGGATTCCCAAGGCACCCCAAGTAAATATTTCAAGGATACTCAAGCATCTAAGCTTGGGAATGTGTGACGCCCCAAGACTGACGCTCCAGAAGACTTCCATATTTTCATGACCTCCGTGTGTTTCATTTGTGCTTGCTCTATTTATTTTTGCATTGCATCATGCCATCATGCCAGCATGTCTTTTAATTTTTAAAACTCAACTAAATAAATTGCATAGATCTTTTGATCTATTTAAATCGAGGGAATTCACATGGTGATTTCTCTTTATAACATATCCTCCTAATAATTATGGAACTATTATAAATATTCCATTTGTTTGGAGTTAACCGGAACACACTTGCAAAATAAATCCCAATACCTTTGTTATCACAATTCTTGTTCTCTAACTTTGCCATATATCCTTTCATCACTTTCCGGAGCTCCATAAAAAATCTCAACATTTTTTGATCTTCCTTTTTACCAAGTCCTAGTTCAAACCCATTTGAATTAAATTCAAATTAGTTTGAATTTAATTCCTGCAATCTTGCCACTTCTATTTTTTTGTGAACATGCACATTTTTGTGAGTCCAGAAAAATTATCCACATGCACAAATTCTTTCCCTAACCCCCTCTTTCTTTTTCTTCTCTTTAATTGTTTTCTGTTAAAAAGAATAAGAAGAGGAGAGAGAGGGAGAGCAGGCCAGCCAAGAAACTCAGGCCGGCCAATCTGCACCAGGCCCAGCTGCCAGCCTCCCTAGCTCAACAGCCAGGCCTCCCGCCACTTGGGCCTCCTAGAAGGCTGGCCCACTTAATCCCTTCCTAACCCTAGCCCCCCACCGATCGAACCCTCGATCCCCCTCGTCCTCCTCCAGAGCACCGCCAGCCTCCCCTGTCTCATCCTCCCGATCCTCTCACCCTCTCCTCACAACGCCCCTCTCCCTCGATCCCTCCTTCTTCCTTGCTTAGCCAGGGAGAGGAGCGAGGCCCCGCGCCCGTTCCCCATATCTCTCCCTCTCCTCGCTCGCGCACAAGAGAGGACCTCCCCGCGCTAGTTCCTTCCACGCCGCCCTCCTCTGCCATGGACTCCCTCCTCCCGTGCGCCTCTCCTCCTGTTTCTCTTTGTCACCACCAAGTACCTCAACCTTGCCGCCGGCAGCAGCAGCAGCTGCTGCACCCACTCGCCGATGCCATGCCCGGACCTTCCGCGCGCCTCGCCTTCGACCTTGGCTTCCGCGTCCCATGGCCACAAGCGCCACCAGCAGCAGTTTCCGGCAATCCCCGTCGCTGAGTCCCTCGCCGCCCTTCTGCACCTCGTCTCCGGCCCTGCCCATTGGAGCCACGCCTCCCGGTGCCCGCAGCTGCGTCGCCGGTCTTCCGCCTCGACCCGGCATCGTCCCCTTTGGCAACCGCATAGGTGCAGCACCATAAGTTTTGCCTCTGTACACCCGTGTGGTGTTGACCATGGAGTTCCACCAGTTGCTAGCATCACTCTGTTCCTTCCTCCCTAAATGGTATCGCTAAGTGCCTTTCGGCGTAACCAAGACTGCGAGCACCACGGATCCACCAAGTACCTCAACGTCCGATGCCAAGAACGACCACCGAACAGGGAATAACACCAAGTACCAGGTCAACAAGGACCGCCAAGTTCGTCTTCCACCGTCTCCAAAATCGCCAAGTACCACGACGCCAAGTACCCCATCAGAATGCCAAGGTGGATCGCTACCGTTGACGAGGTTCTGATAAGACCGTCAAGGGAACGACTACTTCCACGATGAAACAAGAACAACTACCATCGATGTGCATTTCGCCAAGTACCACTACCGTCGACCCTCGAAGACTCCATGGACGTCAAGTCCCTCGCCGTGACCCCGAACATCTATGGAAACTTGTGCGACTAAGAATGTAAACGACTACCATCGACCCCAAGTTACTCGGATTCGTCAAGTCCCTCTACGAAACGTGTATCACTACTTCCACTATGACTGTCCCGAGAACGTCTACTTCCTCTACATTGCACCGAACCCGAACCATCTCGTTTGCACGCTTCGAAGGTATAACCGCCGAGACGATGACCCGTGGACGAATGCATGTGTTGTATGAGATGCATGTTTAGATGTTGTATCCGCCCGTGAACGTTAGTTGATCCCTCACTTGACACCACCGTCGACCCGTGGGACACCCGGTAACCGGGAGCACCCCACCATCTCTTGCGTGTTCCACACATCTGCACACTTCTCTTTTGCATCGGTATCTCAATCGAGTTATCGGAACCGATATGTTGTTGTGGCATCATTTTCGGATTCGCCGCCATGGCACCCCTTTTCATTCCGTCACGGCAACCAAATGCTTCATATCATGTTCATGTCAACTTTTAACAAAAAATGCATAAAACTTGCATATGTCATCCGCATCATGATAATAACATTTAAAATGTTAAAAATTGTTGTTTGCATTAAATTGCTAAATGCATATGGGGACTTACCGGAATTGTTGTTTGATGTTTCCGGCCCCATTTAAATTGCTTAGATAGTGTAGTTTAATTGTGCTTAACCTCTTGCAATGTTAACCAACATTTAAATATTGTCTTGTTTATGAGTGAGACGAACTAAATAATTGAATGTGGTGTTTTGCCTATATGCATCTCGTTGCATATTGAGCCCCACTTAATCTGTAGTTTTGTTTGTGCACTTTGCCATGCCATGCATATTTAAACCGGACATGCATCATCCTTGGTTGTGCATCATGCCATGTTTATGCTTGTGTGTTTACCATGTTTGTCGGTGTCAAAACCGGCGGATCTCGGGTAGGGGGTCCTGAACTATGCGTCTAGGCGGATGGTAACAGGAGACAGGGGACACGATGTTTACCCAGGTTCGAGCCCTCTTGATGGAGGTAATACCCTACGTCCTTCTTGATTGTTCTTGATAATATGAGTAGTACAAGAGTTGATCTACCACGAGATCGAAGAGGCTAAACCCTAGAAGCTAGCCTATGGTATGATTGTTGTTCTTGGTCCTACGGACTAAACCCTCCGGTTTATATAGACACCAGAGGGGGCTAGGGTTACACAGAGTCGGTTACAAGGAAGGAGATCTATATATCTGTATTGCCAAGCTTGCCTTCCATGCCAAGGAGAGTCCAATCTGGACACGAGACGAAGTCTTCAATCTTGTATCTTCATAGTCCAACAGTCCGGCCAAAGGATATAATCCGGCTGTACGGATACCCCCTAATCCAGGACTCCCTCAGTAGCCCCTGAACCAGGCTTCAATGACGATGAGTCCGGCGCGCAGATTGTCTTCGGCATTGCAAGGCGGGTTCCTCCTCCAAATACTTCATAGAAGATTTTGAACACGAGGATCGTGTCCGGCTCTGCAAAACAAGTTCCACATACAACTGTAGAGAGAATAATATTTTCACAAATCTAATCTGCCGACGCATTCCGCGGTGTGACATCACACCACAGCCAGGTCACCATTCGAATCATTTTTCACAACCAACCTCAGCGTGTTTCGCAAGGCGATTTCCTTGGCACGTCTTGTCGAAGCAGAGATCATGTCCCCTTATTACGGGATTCCCATCAATATGGACGTGGGTAACCCAACCGCGCCAACAATTACGGCGCTTGGGGGATAAGCAAGTTTTACCAGGTTGGTGGGGGCGCATAGTTTTCGTTCGCCCTTATAAAGGGATAAGGGTTCACCTTTTTCTTCCCACGCCTTCTTCCTCCTTGCTCATCCATTCTCGCGCACTAGAGCTCCAGCGCCCAAGTCCACATCCTTCTCCTCAACTCTCTCCAAACATGTCCGGAGCGGGAGGCAAGTGGATGGTCCCCTCTGTCACGGAGGGAGACATCAAAAAGCTATGTGGGGCCAGATACTTAGCCACAGATATCGTGCACCAGCTGCCAGCCGCGGGGCAGATCGTCCCTACCCTGGAACCTTACGAAAGGGTGGTTTTCCTCCCCACTTCGTCCATGGACTGGGGTTTCCCCTCCATCCATTCGTCCGCGGCCTTATGTTCTATTATGGGCTGGACTTCCATGATCTGGCCCTGAATTTCATCCTCAACATCTCGGCGTTCATCGTCGTGTGCGAGGCTTTCCTCCGCGTCCGGCCCCACTTTGGCCTATGGCTGAAGACCTTCAATGTCAAACCGAAGGTAGTAGGCGGCCAAAAAGTGGAATGCGGCGGAGCCATGGTGGGCAAAATGCCCAACGTTACATGGCTCGAGGGCTCCTATGTGGAGACCATAAAGGGGTGGCAATCAGGGTGGTTCTACATCACCGAGCCACGCGACACCAACTGGGTGGCGGTGCCCGAGTTTCGATCCGGAATCCCCACGCGGCTCACTTCCTGGAAGGAGAAGGGCATGTCCTGGGGCTCATCGGTGGAGCTGGACGGACTCCAGAAGTGTATCCGGAACATGATAGGCAAGAAACTCAAGCTTGTCAACATAGTCCAGGTCATGCTCTTCCGTCGGATCCTCCCGTGTCAACGACGAGCTTTCAACTTATGGGAGTTCGACCCGGCCCAGCACCAGACTCTACGCGAGCTCTTCGACACGACGCATAAGGACGTCTGGAAGGTGCTCTTCAAGGGCACCGAGGTCCCCCCTCCCCTTACCGAGGACCGCGGGCTAAGCGCGACGCGCCCTGCGAATCCGGTAAGTTCTGTACACCTCGTAGGCTATTTATTTTCCATAGTTTAACCATGTGCGGGGTCTGAGCTCCCATGCCTTTGACAAGACTGGGTGGAGACATCGGAGCAGATTGACTGTCTGGCCCCTCTGCCCGAAGACCCTGCAGACGCTCTCCTGACGGAGATTTGGACTCTGGCTCCTTATGAGGTGCCGGAGAAGAAGATCAAGAAGAAGGCCACGGGAACCCGAAAGAGTTCCCGGTGCCAGGTGGTATCGGACTCATCGTCCGATAACTCCGAGACGCACTCCTCCCGTGAAAACAAGGAGGAGGAAGATGAAGATTCTCCCCCTCCAGTCGGGGGAGACAAGAAAAGGAAGGCCGCCCCAACCGGGGAGGCCGAAGGGTCCAAGAAGGGAAGGACTCTCCTTCCGGACTATTCCACCACCGCCGCCGACAGCGAAGACAAGTGGTTACTCAGGGCCAAGCCCCTAGCGAAGTCGTAAGTATTCGGATACTAGAGTAACTCATAGCATACTTTTATTGCACTGCTTTTCCTAACATCGAATATGATCATGCAGTCCGCCCCGAGCCCGTATCGACGTATCCTCGTCGGGCGGTTCCTTGGACTCGGCAGATATGAATAGTGAGTCACTTCCAACCGCCTCCTCTCCTCGCCCTACGGACAATGTCGAGGTATTGTCTCAAGGGGCACCGAGCCGGGGGGGAGATAGTCCTGGAGGCGCCTCAAGGCGACCTTCCGGACTCCAGGCGCAAAGGGAGCAAGACTCCCAAGGGCTCCAAGTTCGGCCCTCAGCCGAACACCGCGCCGGAACCTCCAGTGGTTCCGGACTCCGGCAGGCGGCCCCCTGCCAAGAGGGGCAAGCCGCCCGTGCCGGTGACCTCTGTCTATCCAGAGGCACCGGACAACCTGCTGGGAGCGCTTCGCGGCGCTTCCATCAATGAAGAGCACCGCACTATTATGAGTGCGGTGATAAAGAAGGTTCAGTCCGCCAAGAGCGGACTGATTGAAGCCTGTGCCAGCCTTTTAACAGACTTTGAGGTAAGTATTTAAAATATAGGAAAATATTACCGCATAGACAGTAGCCCCTGATGCTCTGTTTGGTGTTCACAAAGAAAAGCCAAATAGAGGATCAAATAATATCTGCAGGAGACTAATACAAGTATGTCTATATGCGTATGCAGGCTTCGCTGCTGACCTCTGCCGCACTGACTGCGGAGGTCGCCGCACTGAAGCAGAACCTCGAGCGGTCCGAGAAAGAACTCGGCCTTGCCAAGAGGGAGCTCGAGGAGAACAAAGGTAAGTAATGCCTTGTCTATATATATATAAGATGTGGTTGCAAAATGATAGGATCATCATGGATGTGCCAGGGGCCACGACCGAAGTGGCGACCCTGAAGCGAGCACTGTCCGAGGCCGAAAACAAAGCGGCCGAGGAGCGCACCGAGCGGGAGAAACAAGAGGCATGGGTGGGCGAGGTGCAGCAAGAGCTCCAGGCTCTCGTGAAGAAGCACGAGACTTTGGAGCTTGACTCAAAGACGCGAGAGTCCGAGCTTGCCGCGGCCCTCGAGAGCACAAAGCATGCCAAGGCTGAAGCCCAAAAGGCCCTCTAGGAAATTGAGGCGATGAGGAAGATAGCGGCAGGTAAGGCATTCATTATGCAAAGCAAGCATGTGAAAGTAAATTACTTGTTACTTACCCAAGTCCGGAGCTCTCCAGGAGCATTCGCAGATTTGCCCCGCAGCGTGTCGGATGCCGCAAAGTACTACCAGGCCGAGGAGGGAAGCTCGACAGAGAAGTTGTTCTAGTCTCAGTATACTGGGACCGAACACCCGATGCCTGTGAGCGACCAGCTGAAGCAACTGGTCGAGCTGCACAAGGCGGCCGAACAGACCATGGGGGGCCTTATAGTCCGGATGTGGCCTGGCGACTCCCTTCCCAACAGCTACTTCGGCCTGGTGAGGCGGCTTGTGGATGCCTGCCCAAGGCTGGAAGTCATAAAGCGGTCCGTCTGCATCGAAGGTGCACGCCGGGCTTTTGCCCGTGCGAAGATGCACTGGGCCAAGATGGACGCCGAGAAGCTGGTGAAGGAGGGGCCGCCGAAGGGCAAGGAGCATCGCCACCCTGAAATGTATTATGAGGGTTTCCTGAAGGGTGCCCGTCTTGTGGCGGACGAGTGTGCGAAGGATGTAATTTTTGAATGAACTTGCCCGTGTGATCCTGTATTATGAAAACTTGTTCATGTGCGCTATGCAACGCTTGTTTGAATTTAAAATATTACCTTCTGTGTGGTTGTTTATCAAATATGAGAGATGGCCAGTCGTCGGCTTCTGCCCCCATGCCACGAGTGCTCGGGTGTTCGGGATAAATCTGAGCACTCTTTTTCCCATTGTTGGGTCCTTCAAGGGAGGTGCTCAGCACAACGAACAAGGCAATCAGACTATAATGCTTTATCACTCTCACTTAGCCATAGAAGTCTACAATTTTAAATTTTGGCGAAGCCCCTAGTATTCGGAAGGCCGAATTCGGGGCGCTATACACGCCTAAGCCGGACAACGCCGACTCCTGGCCCTAAGCGGCATAAGTCTTTAGGGACTCGAGACCTCTCGAACAGCGACCAGCTCTTGCCTTATCATGACAATCAGTTTTAGCTTTCTCTACTAAGGTGCTTGCCCAGATGAACCGGGGCACAATCGCAGTAGTTCTCCCAGTGCTACCTTAGCCGATATAGCGGAACGTAAGGTACCAAAACATGGGAGCCGGGAAAACCCAACTATTGACCCAAGACATGATTCGGAGCTGATGCATATAATGCTATAAGTTCGGGGTGCCTCACTGTCGAAAATGTTGCTTGCTTCTTTCCGGTTTGCTTCTCTCGTTAGCTTCGGTTTTCGTTCCGGAGTTGTGAGGATTCGTTCGACTACGTCTGTTTGTCTTCTTCATGGAATCGTTCTTCTTCCTTGCGGGATCTCAGTCAAGATGACCATACCCTCGATATCACTTCTATCTTTGCTTGCTAGTTGTTCGTTCTATCGCTATGTCGCGCTACCTACCACTTGTTTATCGTGCCTCCCATATTGCCATGTCAAGCCTCTAACCCACCTTTCTAGCAAACTGTTGTTTGGCTAAGTTACCGCTTTTGCTCAGCCCCTCTTATAGCGTTGCTAGTTGCAGGTGCCTTGCAGGTTGTTCCATGTTGGAACATGGATATGTTGGGATATCATAATATCTCTTATTTAATTAATGCATCTATATACTTGGCAAAGGGTGGAAGGCTTGGCCTTTTGCTCGGTGTTTTGTTCCACTCTTGCCGCCCTAGTCTCCGTCATACCGGTGTTATGTTGATTTTGCGTTCCTTACGCGGTTGGGGTTATGGGACCCCCTTGACAGTTTGCTTTTAATAAAACTCCTCCAGCAAGGCCCAACCTTGGTTTTACATTTGCCTAACAACCTACCTAACCTTTCCCTTGGGGGTTATAAACCCGAGGGTCATCTTTATTTAACCCCCCGGGGCCAGTGCTCCTCTAAGTGTTGGTCCGAACCGAGTAGACTGCGGGGCCACCTTGGGGAAACTTGAGGGTTAGTTTTACTCGTAGGATGTCTCATCCGGTGTGCCCTGAGAACGAGATATGTGCAGCTCCAATCGGGATTTGTTGACACACTCGGGCGGTCTTGTTTTACCATTGTCGAAATGTCTTGTAACTGGGGTTCCGAGACTGATCGGATCTTTTCGGGAGAAGGAATATCCTTCATTGATCGTGAGAGCTTGTGATGGGCTAAGTTGGGACACCCCTGCAGGGTATAAACTTTCGAGAGCCGTGCCCGCGGTTATGTGGCAGATGGGAATTTGTTAATATCCGATTATAGAGAACTTGACACTTGACTTAATTAAAATGCATCAACCGTGTGTGTAGCTGTGATGGTCTCTTTTCAGCGGAGTCCGAGAAGTGAACGCGGTTTGGGTTATGTTTGAACATAAGTAGTTTCAGGATCACTTCTTGATCACATCTAGTTTCACGACCGTTGCGTAGCTTCTCATCTTACTCTTGTACTCGTATGTTAGCCACCATATTTTGCTTAGCGCTTGCTACAAATCCACCTCATTACCACATCCGACCCATAAGCTTAAATAGTCTTGATCTCGTGGGTTTTGAGATTGCTGAGTCCTCGTGACTCACAAATACTACCAAAACAGTTGCAGGTGCCAATGATACCAGTGCAGGTGATGCTACCGAACTCAAGTGGGAGTTCGACAAGGAACTTGGTCATTACTATATTTCGTTTCCTAATGATTAGTAGTGGAGCCCATTTGGGACGATCGGCGATCTAGCTTTTGAGGTTATCTTCCTTTTCATTTGGATTTGACCGTAGTCGGTCTATGTGTGTATTTTGGATTATGTATGATTTATTTAAGAATTGTGTGAAGTTGCGATTGTAAGACAACTCTCTTTATCCCTTTCTTGTTCATTACATGGGATTGTGTTAAGATGACCCTTCTTGCGACAAAACCACAATGCGGTTATGCCTCTAAGTCGTGCCTTGACACGTGGGAGATATAGCCGCATCGTGGGCGTTACAAGTTGGTAATCAGAGCCATCCCCGACTTAGGATCCCCCTGCTTGATCGAATCGCTGACGTTGTTGAGTCTAGAACAAAATTTTTTGAGTCTTAGGATTATATATATCGAAGAGTAGGATTCTTTTTACTCCTCAGTCCCTTCGTCGCTCTGGTGAGGACTCCTGACGTAGATGTTTTGTCTTTCCTCTCCTCAAATTTCACAAAAAAATTTAGGATCACGCGGGTATCTTGGGATCGTTCCGATATTCTTGTGACGATAACATTGTTCTTGGTGCTTCCTGACATTTAGGGGTTGTGGTAGTGTCCCGGGGAGTTGAGCTCCGAGGTGTTGTCGTCATAATTTTATCGTTGCAGTTCTGGAATACATGAGTTCGCCGACATCGAAAATCTCTTTTATGCAGCTAATGGTAAGATAACCTCGACGCTACCCAGTACTGGGGCGGGAGTTCGGTAGTATTGCCATAACTCATATAACAGATGCTTTTCGAAGGTTGAGGTACACGATTTCCGGAGTTTTCTTGGTTATGTGTTGACGGATGGATACAGTTGGAGCGTAGGGATTGTTAGTTGTGTGATATATTGTGCCTCCCTGTATCCCCAACACCAGATTGCATAACCAGATAATTTCGGGAGTTTATAGGTGGGAATTCAAGTATCTCGTAGGGTATCTTTCCAACAGACACATGATACGATATGGGGTCTATCATATGTTTGTTCTGGCTTATTCTGCAAGCCAAATCCTTTGTTTTGTTTTCAGTTGTGGTATTCGAGTTGCTTCGAAGTCAAGTGTTGATTCCATACCTTCCCTAAATGGTGTTCTCATATTTCTACGAGAGTGCTAATCCTTTCGATCATTGAGATGGTCATGTCTATTCTTTCCCAACCGGCGTGCTTCTCTCCAGGCTAATCCTCTTGTTTTTCCCATTCGCGAGATCAATTATAAGTTTTCTCAACGGTATCCATTCCATCTGCCCAAGTTGCCTTTGTTTTCCCGCCCTCTCACCCTTTTCTTCAAGGAATCAGATTTCTTAATCAAGTATATTTTTTGTTGATTGGAAGTCTCTCCATTCTTTTCTGTCAATGTTCTTATCAGGTGATTCTCAGGAAGATGCTAAGGGAGCTTCAAGTTCACCACTCTTCACTCGTTTTCTTCTCTGGTGGATTCAACTCAAGCTTTCGATGTTGATCATATCTTTTCCTCGCTTGAAATGTTTTCTCATGCCGGTGCACCTCTTAATCATCCACTTCTCGCCATTCATTTGTTCTGGAGTAGTGAAGATATCTCAGGAGATTCGTGTTTTCATTCCTAATCTGTTCAAGATATCTCGAGGTTGTTATATCTTTTGAGCCACTTAATTCAACCGGCGCAATCTCTCTTTTAAATCATTCAACGATGTATCTTTTGAGTGGGCCCTAACCCACATGTCTTTTCCCAGGATCTTACCTGACTCTTCTAAAAAAATTTTGGAGTTATTCTCAAAATCTTTTTCAAAGTTTGACGTGAGAATGAATTATCATCAGTCATATATCTTTCTCCAAGATCTTTCAAATTCTTTTCATCGTTGGTTCAGCCTTTCTAATTTTCATTCCGGAGTGCCTCAACAATTCATGGTGGCGTATCTCGTCGTCATTCTCGGATTTTGAAGACCGAAGAAGAGTTCCTCTTAAATCCTTACCCATTCTTCCAAAGATGCGTAGTTCAAATTTGATGCCATCCTCTCATAATTGTTTTCGATTGTGAGAATTCTTTTCACCCATCCGGAGCAATTCAGGAGTCTTTTCAGTTTGATTCTCCGAATCCCATCATCTTAGAATTATTCACTCTCAGCTTTCAGCTCTCATTCTTCAAATCTTACCGGTCCATCATTCGAGCATTCTCTAATCAGCTCGGGATCTCTTTGCTCTCTTGCATCTTGATTCACTCAAGTATCTTCGTGCGTCTGTAATTCTTTCTGGCGGTTTATTCTCTTTTCATCATCTATTTCAATTCTCACGGAGGTTCATTTAAGATTTTCACTCCCGTTATTATCGTATCAGTTCATTCGTTCATTTTCAATTCCTTCCGATGGTTCGCTGAAGACCTTATCCAAGTTGGCGCTATATCTCTCCTCAATCCTTTTCAACAAGAATAAGTTGCATGCCAAATCTGTTGCTTGTCATCAATTTAACTTGGTGAAGGATATGCATAACGTATTCTTATTATTTGTTCCATCCGAGTGATCTAATTTCTTCTTTCTAGAGTTGCTCTTCATGTCAAATTCTCGATTCAAGATGCTTCATCTTTTCTTTTCCGGAGTTCCAAGTTTTCCGCATTATCTCATCGCGAAGATCCATCTAAGGCATCGCAAGGCTTCACCTTGTGTTTTCAACTTCTCTTCCTTTTATCATCCTTTTATTACTGGAGTTCTTCATGGAGGCTCTACATGGTGGTTCATCAAGGATTCTTTTCATTCTTCAATTGTTCTTCAAGATTTCTCTTGAAGTTATGATCCGCCAAGCTATACTCTAAAATAAACATGGTGTTCAACACATGTATTGTTTTGAGGAGTTCAAGCATTCTGCATCTTGCATTCCGAAGTGCAATTCTTTCTCTCTTATCTTTTGAGGTGGTGTTATGTCACTCTTGACGATTTCCCTTTGTGTTTCATGATTCACAAGTTGTCCGGAATGACATATTTTAAACCCATCATTTTCAATTCGTTCATGAGATCCTTTGCAACCCATCAATCTCTTCATTGGAGTTATCTTGGGTTATATGTCACCTAAAGATTTCCCTAAGGATTGTTGCTATTTATGGTGCTCATAAATGACCCAAGTTCTTCATTTATCCTCTCGGTGAAATAAGTTTCTCGTCTCTTTGTTCATATCAATCCAATCTATTGTTTCTGTTAGTGGCAAAATTTCACCTCATAATTTTGAGAAGCTTTCCATAATCCCACTACAAGCTTATTCATTTCGTTGTTGGTTTTCCAACAAATCCGTTATAACCTTCTTGGAAGGGTGCTTTCCATGCTCATTTGTGGCAGAAGTTGGCATTTTCTTCTCCATTCTTTTATTGCAATGATCTATCTTCTATTCTTCCTTCTGGAGGCATTGTGATGTTGCTCTCTTCACTCATCATCTCGAATTATGAAGATCATGTTCTTTTCCTTGCTTAGCCATTTAACCGGAGTGTGGTGTTCTCCTTTCAAGTTCTTTTCATATTATCAAGTTTTCCTTCTCTTTTCTACCGGAGTGCTGTCCAAATTCTGTCATTCTTGTTCCTTGGCTGTCTCATTATACCGGTGTGGTTTCATATTCTTTTGGTTTGTTAAGTTCTTGTTTCATGTCTTTCAACCCACAAGGTTCTCATAATGTTCTTTGTTCCGCTTTTTTTTCTAACGGAGCTTTTCAATCTTGTTAATCTCCGCTGTATTCTTTCTTTCAAGTTGTTCAACCTCCCAAGGTTCATGGTTTCACTCGTTTGTACAAGAAGCAACTTAGTTTTACCTCTCCTCTTCCTTTTCTACTTCTCTCCGGTGCCATCCTAGATCTCGGGATGAGATCTCTTGTAAGTGGAGGAGTGTTGTGATGCCCCAAGACCGACGCTCCAGAAGACTTCCGTATTTTCGTGACCTCCGTGTGTTTCATTTGTGCTTGCTCTATTTATTTTTGCATTGCATCATGCCATCATGTTAGCATGTCTTCTAATTTTTAAAACTCAACTAAATAAATTGCATAGATCTTTTGATCTATTTAAATCGAGGGAATTCACATGGTGATTTCTCTTTATAACATATCCTCCTAATAATTATGGAGCTATTATAAATATTCCATTTGTTTGGAATTAACCGGAACACACTTGCAAAATAAATCCCAATGCCTTTGTTATCACAATTCTTGGTCTCTAATTTTGCCATATATCCTTTCATCACTTTCCGGAGCTCCACCCTTGTCGTTGACTCATGGACCCCCCCTGATGTGAAACCGACGCCAAAAATTTCTATAAATACAGAAACCCTCAAAAAGAAACCTAGATCGGGAGTTCCGCCGCCGCAAGCCTCTATAGCCACGAAAAATCAGTCTAGGCCCTCTCTGGCACCCTACTGGAGGGGGGCCATCATCACCGGAGGCCATGGAGGAGGATCCCGGAGGGGGCCGTCATCGCCATGGAGGCAAAGGACCAGAGGGAGAACCTCTCCCCATCTAGGGGGAGGCCATGGAGGAGGAAGCATAGGGGGGAGAACCTCTCCCCCCTCTCTCGGTGGCGCCGAAGTGCCATCAGGGGAACCATTGCCGCGGTGATCGTCTCCATCAACATCACCATCTTCATCACCATCCTCATCTCTTTTACGTGATCCACTCTCCCACACCCCGCTATAATCCCCTACTTGAACATGGTGCTTTATGCCACATATTATGATCCAATGATGTGTTGCCATCCTATGATGTTTTGAGTAGATTTGTTTTGTCTTTTGGGTTGATTGATGATCTAGATTGGTTTGAGTTGTATGTTTTATTTTGGTGTTGTCCTATGGTGCTTTCCGTGCCGCGCACACGTGAAGGATTCCCGATGTAGGGTGTTGCAATACGTTCATGATTAGCTTATAGTGGGTTGCTAGAGTGACAGAAGCTTAAACCCGAGTAAGGGGGTTGTTGTGTATGGGATAAAGGGGACTTGATGCTTTAATGCTATGGTTGGGTTTTACCTTAATGATCTTTAGTAGTTGCGGATGCTTGCTAGAGTTCCAATCATAAGTGCATATGATCCAAGAATAGAAAGTATGTTAGCTTATGCCTCTCCCTCATATGAAATTGCAATGACGACTACCGATCTTGTTAACAATTTCCTAGGATAATTCCGCACACCGACCCATCATTATTCCACACTCGCTATTTACAATATATAGTAATATATTCTAACTTTATGTTAACAGCACCTACTTTTATATTTTAGTTCTCCGATATCATGCAAAGTTATCCTCTTCATACCTGCAACGTAGTTTATTTCTCGTTTCTAGATGGAAGCAAAAGTTCGGTGTACATAGAGTCGTATCAGTGGCAGATAGGCTTGAGAGAATATTGATCTTACCTTTAGCTCCTTGTGGGTTCGACACTCCATACTTATCAATTCCACCTTTGGAAATTGCTACGATGATTCCTTGCACTTGGGGATTATCACCCATCTAGGGACCTTTTCTGGCACCCTGCCGGAGGGGGTTCAATCACAGAGGGCTTCTACATCAACTCTATTGCCCTTCCGATGAAGCGTGAGTAGTTTACTACAGACCTACAGGTCCATAGCTAGTAGCTAGATGGCTTCTTCTCTCTCTTTGATTCTCAATACCATGTTCTCCTTGATGTTCTTGGAGATCTATTCAATGTAATACTTTTTTGCGGTGTGTTTGCCAAGATCTGATGAATTCTAGATTTATGATCAGCCTATCTATGAATATTATTTGAATCTCTCTGAATTCTTTTATGCATGATTTGATATCTTTGTAATTCGCTTCAAACTATCGGTTTGGTTTGGCCAACTACATTGGTTTTTCTTGCAATAGGAGAAGTGCTTAGCCTTGGGTTCAATCTTGCAGTGTCCTTTCCCAGTGACAGTAGGGGCAGCAAGGCACGTATTGTATTGTTGCCATCGAGGATAAAAAGATGGGGGTTTTCATCATATTGCTTGAGTTAATTCATCTACATCATGTCATCTTACTTTATGCATTACTCCGTTCTTTATGAACTTAATACTCTAGATGCATGCTGGATAGCGGTCGATGTGTGGAGTAATAGTAGTAGACGCAGAATTGTTTTGGTCTACTTGACATGGACATGATGCCTATATTCATGATCATTGCCTTAGATATCGTCATAACTTTGCGGTTTTCTATCAATTGTCTAGCAGTAATTTGTTCATCCACCGTATTATTTTCTATCTTGAGAGAAGCCTCTAGTGAAACCTATGGCCCCTGGGTCTATTTTCCATCATACAAGTTCTATTACTATTTTTGCAATATTTTACTTTCCGATCTATAAATCAAAAATACCAAAAATATTTACTTTACTGTTTATCTATCTCTATCGGATCTCACCTTTGCAAGTAACCGTGAAGGGATCGACAACCCCTTTATCACGTTGGGTGCAAGTTGTTTGATTGTTTGTGCAGGTATTCGGTGACTTGTGCGTTGTCTCCTAATGGATTGATACCTTGGTTCTCAAACTGAGGGAAATACTTATCTCTACTTTGTTGCATCACCCTTTCCTCTTCAAGGGAAAAACCAATGCAAGCTCAAGAAGTAGCACGGTCCCTGTCGGTGTCAAAACCGGCGGATCTCGGGTAGGGGGTCCCGAACTGTGCGTCTAGGCCGGATGGTAACAGGAGGCAAGGAACACGATGTTTTACCCAGGTTCGGGCCCTCTTGATGGAGGTAAAACCCTACGTCCTGCTTGATTAATATTGATGATATGGGTAGTACAAGAGTAGATCTACCACGAGATCGAGGAGGCTAAACCCTAGAAGCTAGCCTATGGTATGATTGTATGTTGTATATGATCTATCGACTAGCCTGGCCTCGGTTTATATAATGCACCAGAGGCCTAGGATAACAAGAGTCCTAGCCGAATACGCCGGTGGGGAGGAGTCCTTGTCTTGATCGCCAAGTCTTGTGGAATCTTCCTTGTATGCGGCAGCTGTCTGAACTGGCCCATGAGTATACGGCCATGGGGGTCCTCGGCCCAATCTAACAGATCGGGAGATGACGTGGTGAGTACCCCCTAGTCCAGGACACCGTCAGTAGCCCCCTGAACCGGTCTTCAAGTTAGGGACACTCCTCGATTCTTCCGAACCGTTCTTCATCTTCGGTCGTCGGTCTTGAAAACTGGTTCAACAAATCTTCTCATCTTCGATCTTGAGGATCGCCGAAATGCATTCGACGAGTTTACACGTTGGGTATCCGAGGAGCCCCTTTAAGTTTCCGGCCTTTATCAATGCCTTGTTATTTTTATGCCACACCTCGGGTTTGAAGTTGTTCCTGGGAGGCAGTGTCCTCTTGCGTCCGAGCTCCAACGCCGGACTGCATTCGAGGTATCTTTTGCAGCCGAGCACCAACGCCGGACCGCTTCTGAGCTCTAACGCCGGAATGTATCCGAGCTCCAACGTCGGACTATGTATCTGAGCTCCAATGCCGGACTGTATCCGAGCTCCAACGCCGGACTGTATCCGAGCTCCAACGCCGGACTGTATTCGAGGTGTCGTAAATCACCTTGGTTCAAAGAAATTTGAAGGAGTTTAGCCGAGCTTAATGCCGGAAATGCCCTCTATGGAGCCAGCCACTAGCGCCCGAGCTTTATGCCGGACTGCTTCCGAGGTGGTGCACCACCCCGAATGTGGGCCTATATTTGTCAATATTTTTGATTGGTGCAATTTATTCTCTGCCGAGATATATATAGCCAGTAGCCCTCAAGGTGGGTATCGGTCTAAAACCCTAGACGCACATGAAGGATGACATAAGACCGCTGATCCCAGTAGCCGCTGAGACTCAGGTTGATTTGCAAAATCGGTCTAAGGATCAAGTCCTAGCTCGGCAGAATACTTCGGGACACAAAAAGCGGCGTGCTCAGTCCTCGAGACTCAGGTTGGGTGCGGTCGACCAACCTGAGGATCAAAATCTCCTCAGAAACTGTATTACACTTAAAATTTTCTGCATTGGACAGGCAATGCAGTAGCCCCCGAGACACTGGTCGGGTGGCAACACCAGATCAGGGGATCGATGTGCCCCTTTAATATTTGTAAATAATGAGCCCGAAGCCCAGTAGCCCCCGAGCCTTAATGCGGGCACGGGTGGCCGAATTAAGGATTGATATCCATAGTAGAATCACAAATTATGTGTAATGACTCTATGTATCCAAGTACTTTATGTCATTAATGCTCGGATCCGCATTGTACCAAACTTTGTTGACCGACCATCGGCTTCCACCTCCTCGGCCAATAGCCGAGGAGTGTTTGTCCTACTTTATAAAGCCTTTATGAGGGCAAAGATTTACAACAAACAAGGCAATCTGGCCATACGGTTTTATAAACAAAGGTATGCAGAGAGATATGTTATATTACTGTTTAACAGAAGAAATGTCTTCCAAAGAAAATAGTCCCGCTATCGGTTCCTTTCTTTGGGTTGTCATGCTAAGCATGATCATGAAACCTCAGCTCCAATGTAAGAGCAAAATGTCGAGGATTTAGTTTGGGAGGCCAGTTAATAGCCCCCGGTAGTGTTCGGCGACAGTCGAGGTCAAGCCGTAAACACTTCGGCCATTGTTATGAATGGCCCGTCATTTAACACCGTCATCGGATCGCTGACCAGTTTACGCTTATTGTGACAGTCAGTTTTTGGCTTTCTCCACTGAGGTGCTTAACCATGTGAGCTGGAAGCACAATCGCAGTGGTTCTCCCTTTGCACACCTAGTCGAACAAAGCGGAACGTAGGAGGCAAGCGCAGGAGCCGGGCAACCCAACTATTGACCGAAGACACAATTCGAAACCGATGCATATATAGCAATATCCGAGAATGTTTTTGCCGAATCTCTAAAGGTGTCCGGCGTTGCACTGCGAGACTTGTGCTGAAAACACACAAATAGTTTAAAAGTGCCATAAGCTTGGAAAACCAAAAAACGTCAGTAAAAACTTGACGTCCGAACAAGATCAAGTGTTCGGTGCCAATCCGAAAATTGGCCTTAGCAAAAGAAGTGCTTCTGTCGTGCTTTAACATGATACATCCTATCTCAAGACTTCAAGCGGGTCAGCCTACGGCTTCAACCTCCTATCCCAAGGGCGGAGTACTTCTCATTAGGCCAGTTTAGCAAACTAAACTCTAGCGGCTTTGAGAGAGAAATTAGGCTCCCCGGCTAGTGACCACACGCTCGTGTCGAAAAAAGGAGTGATAGATAATAATAATAATAATAATAATAATAATAATAAAACTTTGCAACGACTAAGAAGAAGAACACTTATCATAAAACGGCTCATATAAATTTAAGAGCCCCCAAGTGACTTGGGTAAAAGAATGATTGCATGTACCAAAGTATTTATATCATATCTATGTTCAACCGAACATTAAACGCGTCTTAACCGACCGTCGGCTTCTCCCTCTTCGGTCAAGGACCGAAAAGTGTTATGTACTCCATCTGTCGAGAATATCGACGGTGTTTTCAATAACCAGGCAATCAGGCCATAAGGCTGTAACAGACAAAGCGCGCTCAGGGAACTTATGCTATATTACTGCGAAGTGTAAGGAGCATCTTTGAAGAAAATAGTACCCCCACCGATACCTTTCTTCGGTGCTCATTGTTATTATGAGACTTGTGCAATAGATTTTTTGTACTCATGAATTCCGTTGTGTGCCGACCATCATTGAAAACTATAAGAGCGCTAGCTTTCGGCTTCACCCAGTCTGAGGTCCGGCTCGGATGACCCGATCGTGACAATCGCAGAGGTGCTCCCTTTACTCCCTAGCCGAACAATCGGGAACGTAGGGGTAAACACAGGAGCGAGGCAACCCAGCTTGCAAATCGCTTAAGTCAATATGGTGCATATTGTGGCGTAATACACGAACAAGGAATGAAGCCGTACAAGTATAATCATTTGCAAGAGGAAAAGCTTCATGAAGGAAGCCCCCAAATGAATTGGGTATTTGAATTTATGCGTCACAAACAAAGTTTGGACAAGGAAATTTTTTACAAGCAACTTTTTTTCCAAAAAAGTATAATGCTTGGTCGAAACGAACACAAGTTAAAAATTAAAGCTTTGAGCATGAAAGCGACTTAGCTGGTTAATGTGTTCGGTATTGATGACGCGGTCCGAACTTTATGCGGGACAAGGTTCCATCCCCCAAGCCGGTCCCGAGATGGCAGAGCGGAGAGCTCGACACGCCGAAGTGGTGACATAGCACGGTCAATGCAGACTGGCAGAGTGACGCCGAAGTCCCCAGATCTTTTTCCTGTGCACAAAAAATTGTGCAAACCGGAGATAATAGTAATCATAATAATTAAAAAAAATCATTGCATAATAAATAATTTATGCGAAGTGAGTAATGAAACAAATATGGCCTGGCGCCGATGTCAATGTCGATGCAGAGCGTCGGCGTGATGCGGTGAAGGCGTGGCAAAGCCCGAATTCACAGGTCGGTCCGAGTTCCGGATGCGGCGTTCGCCGGACTATGTACGGAAACTGACCGAACCACCATGCGACTGTCGCTAATGCGGCCACCATTTGATAGACCTGTGTACCAGAGTAATAAATCCTTGGGAAGAATGAACCCAAACAAGCAAAAAATACTATTGTTGGGTACATAAACAAGAGAGAACTAAATAAGTCATGTGGTGTTCCGTCAATATGCAACTCGTTGCATATTGAGCTCCACTTAATTTGTAGTGTTGTTTGTTGCACTTTGCCATGCCATGCCCTCTTTAAACCGGACATGCATCATACTTGTTGTGCATCATGCCATGTTGTTGTAGTGGTTGTTTACTATGTTGTTTGCTTCTTTCCGGGTTGCCTTTCTCGTGAGCTTCGGTTCCGTTCCGGAGTTGTGAGGATCCGTTCGACTTCGTCCGTGTGTCTTCTTCATGACTCGTTTTTCTTCCTTGCGGGATCTCAGGCAAGATGACCATACCCTCGAAATCACTTCTATCTTTGCTTGCTTAGTTGCTCGCTCTTTTGCTATGCCTATGCTGCGATACCTACCACTTGCTTATCATGCCACCCATATTGTTGAACCAAGCCTCTAACCCACCTTGTCCTAGCAAACCATTGTTTGGCTATGTTACCGCTTTGCTCAGCCCCTCTTATAGCGTTGTTAGTTGCAGGTGAAGATTGAAGTTTGTTCCTTGTTGGAACATGGCTATGTTGTTCGTTGTTGGAACATGTTTATATGTTGGGATATCACAATATATCTTATTTAATTAATTCATCTATATACTTGGTAAAGGGTGGAAGGCTCGGCCTTATTCCTGGTGTTTTGTTCCACTCTTGCCGCCCTAGTTTCCGTCATATCGGTGTTATGTTCCCGGATTTTGCGTTCCTTACGCGGTTGGGCTATTATGGGAACCCCTTGACAGTTCGCCTTGGATAAAACTCCTCCAGCAATGCCCAACATTGGTTTTACCATTCGCACCTAGCCTCTTTTTCCCTTGGGTTTCGCGGACTCAAGGTTCATCTTTATTTTAACCCCCCCGGGCCAGTGCTCCTCTGAGTGTTGGTCCAAACTAGAGCCCTGTGCAGCGCCCCCTCGGGGAAACTCGAGGTTAGGTTTTAGTTGTATGGACTGCTCATCTGAGTGTGCCCTGAGAACGAGATATGTGCAGCTCCTATCGGGATTTGTCGGCACATTCGGGCGGTGTTGCTGGATTTGTTTTAACTTGTCGAAGTTGTCTTGTAGAACCGGGATACCGAGTCTGATCGGAATGTCTCGGGAGAAGGTATATCCTTCGTTGACCGTGAGAGCTTGTCATGGGCTAAGTTGGGACACCCCTGCAGGGTTTTGAACTTTCGAAAGCCGTGCCCGCGGTTATGGGAAGATGGGAATTTGTTAATGTCCGGTTGTAGATAACTTGAACCTTAACCTAATTAAAATGAATCTACTGCGTGTGTAACTGTGATGGTCTCTTCTCGGCGGAGTCCGGGAAGTGAACACGGTGTTGGAGTTATGCTTGACGTAGGTTGCTCTAGGATCACTTCTTGATCATAGTTTCTCGATCGTGCTTTGCCTTCTCTTCTCGCTCTCTTTTGCGTATATGTTAGCCACCAAATATGCTAGTCGCTTGCTGCAGCTCCACCTCATACCTTTACCTTACCCATAAGCTTAAATAGTCTTGATCGCGAGGGTGTGAGATTGCTGAGTCCCCGTGACTCACAGATACTTCCAAAACCAGCTTGCAGGTGCCGATGAGTCTGTGCAGATGACGCAACCAAACGCAGGAGGAGCTCGTTGAAGATCTTGTCCTTTATGTTGTTTCGTTTAGTTGGTCAGTAGTGGAGCCCAATTGGGGTCGATCGGGGATCTGTGTAGCATTTGGGGTAGTTTTCTTTTATTTTGGCTCCGTAGTCGGGCCCTGATTGTATTTGGATGATGTAATGCTTTATTCATGTATTTGTGTGAAGTGGCGATTGTAAGCCAACTATGTATCCTTTTCCCCTTATTGTATTACATGGGTTGTTGTGAAGATTACCCCACTTGCGACATTGCTTTCAATGTGGTTATGCCTCTAAGTCGTGCTTCGACACGTGGGAGATATAGCCGCATCGAGGGCGTTTACAGGGAGGACCCTCGGGTTGGTTCCGTCGGATCTCACCTCAAGGTTACTCCCACCGGGATCTCGTCTCATTCTTGTCGTCGCACCAACTCCCGACCCGACCGCCGTGTTGGTGACCACCGCTTCTGATGTTGCTAACCCTGCCCTTTGTCGCGGTTTGTATCCTTTCTCTACCTGTTGGGCTTAGTGTGCTTCACTGAGTGTTTGTGGTGGTTGTGCTGCGATGACGGGCGGCCGGAAAGCCACACATGCTCTGCGTGTTTGTTGGTCCTTCTGGTAGTGCTTGCATGTGTTGTTCAACTAATGGTTCTACTGAAATAAAGCTTCATACGTTGTCTGTGAACTGTTGCGGTTCAGAAAGGAAATAATTATTGCAATAGAGTTGTTCCTGTTGCATGTACTAGAAGTTTGACACCATGTGAAACCTTAAACTCACCCATTTTGATTTGGTTTGCAAGCCAGTAATCTGCTGTAGAGGCTGTCGCTGAAATCGTAATCCAAGGCGACCGACAGAAACAAACTTGCTGGTGCCACAGAAGTTTGTTAATTTGCATTTCACGTGTGTTGCATGTTTGATGTAGTTGGTGATTCCGCAGAGGCTGGGACCAGCCAGGCGCTCAACGCATCACGAATGGTCCTTCAAGATTTTTTTATCTGCTAAAAATCCGACGTTAATTTTTTAGTGGTGGCAAATTGAACTTTTTTATGGCAATTTATGTTGTATCAAGGATGGCAATTTCTTTTAACAAGCATCGCAAATCCAGGCAAAAATCTGAAATGGCGGATTTTGTCGTGCTTGCTAAAGGAAATTGTCATCTTTGTGACAACATAATTTACCCTAAAAACGTTTGATTTACCACCCCTAAAAATCTGATGTTCTCTTTGTGACAAGGTTCTCTTTGCAACCTTAATCTAAGATTTATGACATGACTATCACCGGATGCAGTTTATGGTACTATTGACTTGAAGAACAAAAGAGTGCAATAATATCAAGGCATGAATAAGTATTTTGAAAAGGTGAAATGGCCTGGTGCAATAATATCAAGGCATGAATAAGTATTTTGAAAAGGTGAAATGACCTGGTGATTATTAGGGGAACTGTTTAATGCTTAATCTTTATTCTTAATTGCTCTGAAGTGATGACTTTTTAAAAGCTATTGTTCTTCTAATCATATACAATGTCGTTTGTATGTCACCATGTAGAGCAAAATAGGTAACTGTCAGTCCATGTTTTCGTTGACCAGATCAAAAGAATTCACACTTAAAATATTGTGAAGCTCAACAGGGCGAAGTGGTTTTATTAAGATGTTTTGAGGTTTACTCAAAATAGAGCTCATCATTGTCGATAAGAAACTATTCTAGATCTTGATTGATGCACACTGAAAGAATATTATTCTTGTACAACAAGCTGAGGAACGGTTAGATAAGCTCACAGATATTTGAATGTTTTTAGTGTGTAAAGTAAAATAATTCTCTACATCTTCGTTCTCTCTATTCATATTCACTTATTGTAGTGCCTTTTTTTTCATCGTTTTAATCATGCCATGTGCTGCCCTTGAGTGGCGAGATAAAGTATACAATATCGTAGAGACATGCATGTTTTAAGGCTGATTAGGATCTATTTTCGTCTTATACCTTTTTGTTATGTTAATTAAGGTCAATTTGATGTCATGGTGTGCATTGGAGTGAGATGTACATAGTGTTGCAAATTGTTACAAATAATAATTACATTTTTATGAGATTATATCAAAGAAAGCTAGGGTGCATCGGCCTGATTATATTGCACTCATCTCGTTTCTAAATAAAAGTCTTTTTAGAGATTGCACCACAAACTACATACGGATATATAGACATATTTTAGAGTGTAAATTCACTCATTTTGCTCCGCATGTACTCCCTTCGTTCGGAATTATTTGTCTCGAATATGGATGTATCTAGAACTAAAATACGTCTAGATACATCCATTTCTACGACAAGTAATTCCGAACAGAGGGAATAGTTCATAATGAAATATCTAAAAAGACTTATTTTAGAAACGAAGGAAGTATTTTTTATAGTAAACATAAAATATAGCTAACTCTTGCATTGCATCATTTGTTTCTCTTAGTTAGGCCTTCAATTTGAACTTTTCATTTGATCTTCAAAACTTTAGTGCTTGTTGTAATATGTTTGAGGAACGCACGGGCCTAGTAATAATAATAGTTGTAAGAAATTGGACTCCATTATAAAATCTAGTGTGAGATTTTGACCGTGACAATTGGTGTATGCGGTGAGCAACCTCAAATCCAACAATGTCATCAAGAGAAAAAATGTCCAAGTCGACGCGGTCAGCGAGATGTCACGGGGAAAATAATGGTGTCCTTTCAGCGCGACAGTGACGCGGGCGGGGGTACAGCGAACCACTGTGTGCGGGTCCCACTCCCGACCTCCATGGACCGAGCTCACCCACCCCCTTCGTCCTCCTCCACAGCTTTCTCCATCTCCTCACGTCCTCTCACTGCCTAGTAGCCTAGCTAGTCTATCATCGTAGCTGTAGCTCCAGGCCTCTACTAGCCCGCAGCGTAGAATACGACTAGACGTAGTGCGAGCTGAGCCTGAGCTACTGCCACTCTCGCGACCGCGGGCTCCTGCTCCGCTCCCCCACCCCCCTCTCCCTCTCTCACTGGCCGGCCTTTAAAGCTGTCACCTTTTGCCACCCTCCCCGTGTCGCTGTACAGTCTCTCTCTCTCTCCCCCTCCCCCTCTCGTCGCTCGTGCTGCGGTGTGCTCGTTCGATTGCCTCAGGTCGGACGGACGGACGCGAGCTGAGGGCAGGAGGGGCCGGATCCGGTGGTCCGGAGCGCGAGCTAGCGGCCCCGGTTGTCGCGGCGGCGGAGGAGTAGTAGGTGGAGTCCAAGAGGAAGCGGTTCATGGACGTGGTTCCTCCTACCGCAGCCCGGCGGGGCGGCGGGAGGCTGTGAGCGGGTCACCGGCGGCGCCCCTCCCCGCGCCGGCCGGCCGGCGTGTGTGGAGGTAACTCATGTCTAATTTCGCTCCACGCCTGATTTGGGAGCTCGGGAGGACGATTCTCGCATGTACTCTCAGAATGCTTATCCGCGTCGCCATTTGCCTTTCCTGATGGATCTTTTTTTCCGTCACTGAAAACATTTTTTTCTGCGATTATCCGTCTATTTTTTTGTCTCTGTCGCTGGAGGATTTAGCTGATGTTTCCGCGCGGCTAATTTTTCCACTTTTGATTCTCGCACGAAATCGCGCGATTCTGGCGTCACCTCGCCGCCCGCATTTGCGTCTTCTGCTGCGGCTGCCTTTCCTTTTTCCCCATTTCAGATACTGAGCCAAAAGCCGCCTCCTTTGCGTGCTTTTCCACGCTTTGTTGTTTATTAAGGGAGGGATCAGGAGGAGGGATGGAGGGACGCGGATGGCCCAACCGCGCTCGTCAATCTCCCGCGTTTCCCCATGTCAAATTTGTTCTAACCGCTCGAAAATCTCCTCCCAGGTTGTTCTGCCCTCAAGGATCGCTGCGCGCCGCGAGGGGGTGAAACTAGGACGCAAAGGAAGAGCTTAAGATGGCGGCGGCTGTGGCGGCGATGCGTTGCGGGAGCGGGAGCGGGAGCGACGGCGGCGGCGGCGGCTACGACAAGGGCGGGATGGACTCGGGCAAGTACGTGCGGTACACGCCGGAGCAGGTGGAGGCGCTGGAGCGGGTGTACGCCGAGTGCCCCAAACCGACTTCCACGCGCAGGCAGCAGCTGCTCCGCGAGTGCCCCATTCTGTCCAACATCGAGCCCAGGCAGATCAAGGTCTGGTTCCAGAACCGAAGGTGAGCATGTCGGCCGCCCGCCGCGCTTCGCCTTTTGTGATTTGATGGAATTTGCTGCATCAGCAGCCATTACGCTGCATGAGAGTGTAATGGTGGCTGGGTAAATTGAGTAAGGATGGATCACGAACAAATGTGGGAGTTTCTAGTTCTGTGTTGGAGCATATGTGTATTTTTCCCAATCTGGGTAGGTTCTGCATTCAAGCATAGTTGTCATGGGCTTTTCTCCGTGGTTGCAGGTGCCGTGATAAGCAGCGGAAGGAGTCTTCGAGGCTTCAGGCCGTGAACAGAAAACTGAGCGCCATGAACAAGCTGCTCATGGAAGAGAATGAGCGTCTCCAGAAGCAGGTCTCCCAGTTGGTTCATGAGAATGCATACATGAAGCAACAGCTGCAGAATGTGAGTCTCCATTTTGTTGTTTTACTTTTACAGACCACGTTGCTTGTAGGACCTGTATAAGTTTCTGACCGTGGCTACCTTGTGTCTGCATTACATTTCAGCCTTCGTTGGCCAATGATACAAGTTGTGAGTCAAATGTGACCACTCCTCCAAACCCTCTACGGGATGCAAGTAACCCAGCTGGGTAAGTGGTTTTTGTTACCGACAACAGATGGGATCATCCGATTCCCTTTTATGCAAGAACTTGTTACATATCTTCCTTCCATTTTTTCTAGACTCCTTGCAATTGCGGAGGAGACATTGACAGAGTTCCTCTCAAAGGCTACAGGAACTGCTGTTGATTGGGTCCCGATGCCTGGGATGAAGGTCAGTTACCAATTCTGGAGGTTCTTTGTTCCAACACTGATACTAACGCTAAGTGGATCTATGCATGCTCATTTGTTTCTCCTTCCTGTGATTAGCCTGGTCCGGATTCGTTTGGTATTGTTGCCGTTTCACATGGTTGCCGAGGTGTCGCTGCCCGTGCCTGTGGTCTGGTGAATCTAGAACCAACGAAGGTAACTGTATACCTCAAACTTCGTTTGGAACTTCATGTTAGTTCAAGAACGCTCGTTGTTTGTTTCCAAGAGAATCATGAAGAAACTGTCGAATTTGTAGTTAACCATATTGTTTGTATGATATATGGCGTGGTTTCTAAAAAATGAAGAGAGACCTCAGAAAAAAAACTGTACCCCAGCTAGCCGTGCATACCTAGCTCCCGTTTCTCTAAAGATGTAAATAAAGCCTTTTGGAAAACTGAATCAATAAAGTTTTAAACTTAATAAAACAACTCATATGCTGCAATTTCATTTTTTTTGAAGAATCTTCTCATCTTGCCAGTTGAAACAGAAATCCTATCATATTTTCTTGCACTCCAAACTTCTCTACAAAATTGAGGCACACTGTTCTACTAAGAAATTATTCCCTGGAGTTTCTAATATTGCTGTGCATTCTAGATTGTGGAGATCTTGAAAGACCGCCCATCTTGGTTCCGTGATTGTCGGAGTCTTGAAGTTTTTACGATGCTTCCAGCTGGAAACGGCGGGACCATTGAACTCGTTTACATGCAGGTGAGCATTATGTCATTGATCACTTCTTCCTTTGCACAATAATATGGTGTACTTTAGTTCGGTAACTTGTATTGTCCATGCTATTTCTTACTCTTGGTTTGTACATTCAGATGTATGCTCCTACCACTTTAGTTCCTGCACGTGATTTTTGGACGCTGAGATACACAACTACAATGGAAGATGGAAGTCTCGTGGTGTGTATGAACTTGAATGTTGTATTGTTGTTAGTCTAGAGTGTAAATTAGAGCCAATGAAGCCTTTTGCTTACATCCCTGTATATTGTAGGTTTGTGAGAGATCTTTGAGTGGTTCAGGAGGTGGTCCAAGTACTGCCTCAGCACAGCAATTTGTAAGGGCTGAGATGCTTCCTAGTGGCTATTTAGTTCGGCCATGCGACGGTGGGGGTTCAATTGTGCATATAGTGGATCATCTGGACCTTGAGGTCTGATTTCAAACATAGATGTTAAATTCCGTGCATCGATGTTCCCTCCCCATGTTTCTTACTAATTTAATTCAATTATATCTTCACAGGCTTGGAGTGTTCCAGAAGTGCTTCGCCCGCTCTATGAGTCTTCTAGGGTAGTTGCTCAGAAAATGACTACTGCGGTGCGTTCTTAGTTACTACATTTCTTGATCCGCTTTTACCTTGAATTTGTATTTGTATGTTATCTTCTGTAGTATATGTACAGTGTCCACCTTTTACTTCTGATGATCAGTTCCTTGTGGCTCTTACTTGGCAGCTCAGAACCTCAGCCTAGTGCAATTGTTCAATATCTGTTATAATAGGGACATGTTTTTTTGGGATGAACAGTAAAAAGTGAAACAATCCAAAATAGCGAAGTTTCATGGAGAAAAAAAAATATTCGTAATGTTCTGGGCAACAACAAAATAAAAATGATGCTCCAAATAAGTTTTTTCTGAAACCATCTTGGAGCACTGATTTTTTTTTGTGTGCAGGACAGCACGAAAGTCTTTCTGTTTTGAAAATTTGCACCTAGGTAGACTGCTAGGCAATGTTTGATATTTTTCGGATTTTACTGTTCATGACAGGAGCATATGTACTGGGTTCCAGACTGACACTTTTTATTATAATATCTGTTACATATGGGGAGGAATGATCATAATTGAGTTCCTGTTTTTGGCACTGTAATGCCTAGATACATGCTTAGATTTTTTAGAGAATAAACATCTTATTAGAAATGCTTGTGTTGTCCAAAACAATTTAACTACTTTAGTTTAAAGTCATTCGCTGGTTGGTGACTGTGCTCAAATATGCGATGCTAAAGTGAGATACTTCAAGATGATACTCATAATCCAGAGCTTTAAGTTTTTTATGGCACTTTGGCATACAAAAGTAGCTAACTGCTTTTTGCATCTTTTGACTGCTGGATCGTTCTGTAAATCCTAGTTTGGTACTGACCATTTCTTGTTGTCAAGGCATTACGACACATCAGACAGATTGCTCAAGAAACTAGTGGGGAGGTTGTATATGCTCTGGGGAGGCAACCTGCTGTTCTGCGGACATTTAGTCAGAGGCTGAGTAGGTTAGTCCTGGCTAATGATACTGCTACTTTTGCCCGTGCATGCCTTGGGCTGATGTTTATCTTGACACCATTTTTATGCCCTTTCAGAGGATTTAATGATGCTATAAGTGGCTTCAATGATGATGGTTGGTCTGTAATGGCTGGAGACGGCATTGAAGATGTGATTATTGCTTGCAACTCAAAAAAGATTAGGAGCAATAACACTGCTCCCAATGCTTTTATAGCTCCTGGAGGTGTTATATGTGCTAAAGCATCAATGTTACTGCAGGTGATGATGCGATTATTACATATATGTTAATTTGCATTCCCATTGATAAACACTTTGTTAAGTTTATTAAAACATCTGTTGTTCGATACTGGTATTCTTGCATCTTGTCAAAAATCTGATGGCATGCATTTGGATGGTAGCCTGGTACTTTTGGTTATTGTACTGTTTGTGCTATTGGCTTGTAGTGGTATACTAGAAATGTAGGTTTTGTTTTGTTTCACTTAGCTAACATTGCAGACACTGGAGAATTGAAAACCAACTTGGATCTTTCTCTTAATTCTTGTCTGCTATTTTTCAAGCTCTTACTCTGTCTTTGTTTGGTTTACTAGAGTGTTCCACCAGCAGTACTGGTTCGGTTTCTGAGGGAACATCGGTCTGAATGGGCTGATTATAACTTTGATGCATATTCGGCTTCAGCGCTGAAATCAAGCTCATGCTCACTTCCTGGGTTGCGTCCCATGAGATTTTCTGGGAGCCAGATCATCATGCCGCTTGCTCACACAGTGGAGAATGAGGAGGTATATTCACAAATCTTTGCATGTACAGCCGTATGATTTGCTAGATGTTGGCATGATTTGGTATCTCTTCGAGACATTACAAATTCCTGTCGCTCATTGTTATATGCGTTATTAATCTATCCATGTAGATAATTGTGATGGATTGTCCTTGGTTGTATTTTCACGTTCTTCATTCTTGTAAATTTCCCATTTGTGTCTCATGTAACCTTCGTAGAGAGTGTGGCAGTGTTTAATAGTGTGGCAGATTGATAGAATAGCAATAGGTTATTGGCAAGCGAGCCTTATAACAAGCCTATCATTTGGAGAGGATAATAAACAATATGTATTTATACAAGATATGTTGATAAATTGCAAGCTATTTTTCTTGATGAGCGTAATAGCATGAAATCTTGATGAATAATTCAATATGCAGATTCTAGAAGTTGTTCGTCTTGAAGGGCAAGCGCTCGATGAGGGTCTTTTATCAAGAGATATCCACCTGCTTCAGGTAATAACTGACAGTTCATTGATTTAGTCTCTAGTGTTCTATTATCTGATCAATCAACCAGTTGGATTTCACTTTGCACATTGCTTATTAGTTGGATTTCTACTTTGATGCTAGTACTGTGAAGTGTACTGACAAGTGGTACTAAAAAGATCTCTGAACTTTATTGATCTTTCAGTTTTGCACTGGAATAGACGAGAAATCAATGGGATCCTGCTTCCAACTTGTCTTTGCACCAATTGATGAGCTTTTTCCTGATGATGCTCCATTAATATCTTCAGGCTTTCGTGTTATACCACTGGACATGAAAACAGTTGAGTATCCTGTTTCTCTAATTTATTGTTATAGTGAAATTCAGGACACCACTTTCCTTTACTGATCAATAATTCACTTTTCCTGGCAACTGCATTTTTTTACATGTCCTCCTACACTATGCTCCATTCTGTTCAGAAATGCATTGTAACATACTTCTATGCCATCAAAATATTTCTGAAAGTTTTATAGCTGAAACCTGATAGCCATTCAATTACAGTAGGATGGCTCTTGTTTGGCCCAGTCTTCTGGTTTCTACTTTGTTATATGTAGAATGATTTTCAGTTGCTCAGATTTTAACCCCCGGCCTCTGCATCAATCGATGCATACAAGCATCTTTATTAATTATTCAGCAAAGGTCTGACAAGAACATACATCAAGCCACCCGAAGCCACCACTCACACCTACGAACTCGATAATGTGGAGTGCTCTCCCTCCCCATATCTAAAACTGGTGTCGTCGCTGATCCATCCGCATAACGTATCGGAATCTACATCGGGTGCAGCAAACCTAAAGCGTATACCACATGCACACGCTTGAGAAGCCGCCATCATCATCGAATCGCTGACCCATCTTCAGGAAAGAGATCACATCAGCCTTGCCCTTGCCAGTCTGGCCATCCGTCAACACCAGCACGGCGCCCAACGGCACCACCTCCCCACGCGCAAACTGCTGAGCACGTCGCGGTCGCAGCCGGTACACCGCAGCACCATACCGTGAAGTACCAGCAGCCGACACAGCTTGAAGTCTCCGGAAGATCTGTCGTGCGTAGCACCTGCCGAACAGGCATGACCCAACGTAGCACCTGTCGGCCAGGCATGACTTGACATCTCCATCGAAGCTTTGTGCAAAGATGAAGCCGCCTCTGTCTTCCAACGCTGCTCCACAAACGATGCTCCCAAGAGAGAAACGACACCGCAGTGCTGCCATCGTCCAATCTGGAAGACCAGATCCTAGGCTTTCCCTCGGAGCAGCATGAGTGGGTCGATAGTAGTTACACGACAATGCCTTCATCAAGGTAACGCCTTGATGAAGGCATCGTCGTGTAACAGCGCAGAACGCCGCCATCGCCCGCCGTCGGCTTGGTTTTCACCGGCAACTATGCCTCCCCGACTCGCAGCCGGGACTAGACGACGGATCTTGAGATCCGACCACCCAGCCTCAGGCCGACCACCTCTGACGGAAGAGATGACCACCACAGCCATAATCCTCGTGATGCGTGGCAGAACCGGAGTACCTCCGTGACCTGTCACTGAAGCCGATGAGAGGCAGCAGGTTGAGAACGCGACGACAGCAGCCCGCCTAGACTCAAAGGGCCTAGATTGAGCCCGCCTACCACACCGCCGCCTCCTGCCATCCCCGCCGTCAGGAGCAGAGCCCACCGACGTGCCCCAGCCGCCGCTGCCCGCCGTCCTCCTCCGCCGCGCCACAGGGCCTTTGCCCGGCGACGTTGGCGGTGGCAGCGAAGGGAGGGGGAGGCGCGGGAGGTCGAGGGGAGGACCGGTGCTGGCCACCCGGTGGCGGCCGCACGGGGTTGGGGGAGGGAGAGTCGTCCAGATCTTCTCGAGTTTCTTACCTCCTTCGAACTCATCTTTCATAGGATGGTGCATCCGCTGTTAAACACTAGATTTCCTGGTGACTGCATTTTTACATGTCTGCCCTACACAATGCCTCCATTCTGTTCAGCTACATTGCGCTGATACTTCAAAAAGCGCATGTATCCAGCCAGATACTGCCCCAATACTCGGATACTGCCCTGATACGGCCCGATACGTATCCCGTAAGTATCCATTGATTTTTTGATTTTTTTAAAAGAAAATAATGTTTGATACTCCTGGGATACTGCTGCGGTACGTTTTGGATACCTGAAACCCCTCTTTCGATGTGAAAAATTCCCTCAATAGTAAAGGCGCACCTTTTGAAGATTCCCAACATGGGCGTGAGTTCATGCCAAAACATGACTATCGATGTTCTTGTTCAATTGAAAGGTGAGCAAGAGAGTCGATGCACTGATTGGAGCAGCAAACCTAGGGAAATCCCACTGCCAATTAATGTAAGTGGACCAAGTGCAAGAAAAGAAAGGGGGTAATTCTATTGAGGCATGCTTTGACCTAGAAGCTCCTTAACTTTTTCATATTTTTAATAGTTAATATATGTAATATCTGTATATAAATGTATCCCCGTATCCATGTTTTTAGAAAATTGGCGTATCGCGTATCCGATACATATCCAAGTATCCCGTGCAACGTAGCTTCAGAAATGCATTATAAGATACTTCTATGCCATCAAAATATTTCTGAAAATTTTATGGCCGAAACATGGAAGCCATTCAATTCCAGTAGGCTGGCTCTTGTTTGGCCCAATCTTTTGGTTTCTACTTTGTTATATGTGGATTGATTTTCAGTTGCTCAGATTTTAACCATAATATATTTCATAGGATGATGCACCTGCCGGTAGAACAGTAGATTTCCTGGCGACTGCATTTTTACATGTCTGTCCTACACAATGCCTCAATTCTGTTCAGAAATGCTTTGTAACATCTATGCCATCAAAATATTTCTGAAATTTTTATGGCTGAAAGCCATTCAATTCCAATAGGATGGCACTTGTTTGGCCCTATCTTCTGGTTCCTACTTTGTTATATGTAGATTTATTTTCAGTTGCTCAGATTTTACCCGTCAATATCTTTCATAGGATGGTGCACCCGCCGGTAGAACACTAGATTTGGCCTCTAGCCTTGAAGCTGGTTCAACTACACTGCAAGCCTCAGGCGGTGCGGACGATTGTAACCTACGATCAGTGCTGACAATTGCCTTTCAATTCCCTTACGAGATGCATCTCCAAGATAGTGTTGCAACTATGGCCCGGCAGTATGTCCGCAGCATTGTCTCCGCCGTTCAGAGAGTGTCGATGGCTATCTCTCCCTCTCGATCTGGCTTGAATGCTGAACAGAAGATAATTTCTGGCTTCCCTGAAGCTGCAACACTTGCTCGCTGGATATGCCAAAGTTACCGGTAAGTATACCCATCGTCTTCTATTTTTATCATGTGGACGATTGATGCCAGTAGTGATCAGTGCTGCTTTTTGCTCTGGTCTACACCTATTCTTGCAAGGCCATGGAGTACAAGTAACATCTTTTCGAAAAAAAAATGGAGTACAAGTAACATAATAGTAGATGCCCAAAATTAAATGTATACTAAAGATTAACTTGAATGGAAGCTGATGCAAAACAACCATATTTACAGGTTCCATCTGGGGGTCGAGTTATTTAGACAGGCAGATGAAGCTGGGGAATCTTTATTGAGAATGCTCTGGGATCATGAAGATGCTATTTTGTGCTGTTCTTTCAAGGTACCTTCTAAAATGAAAAAGCACTACACACAAAAGTAAACAAATGCGTTTAACTGTTGTTTGTCTGTTATGTCTTCCTGGATGTCTGTTAAAATCATGTGAATACCGCTAGGCAGAAATGTGGGCTTTCTTGGCTGATATTCCTACCTCCATGCTAACATTCTTTCAGGAAAAGCCTGTATTTACGTTTGCAAACGAGATGGGAATTAACATGTTGGAAACATCTTTCGTTGCCCTTCAAGATCTCTCGTTGGACAAGATATTTGATGAAGCTGGTAGAAAGGCACTATACTCCGAGATCCCAAAGCTGATGGAGCAGGTATTCAACTGCTTCTTTCGAGCAACTAAAAAAATTACTCTGAAGTCTCAACTGCTAACACAAAATCAGTAGGATCGATGCATGTATTTGAACCTTGCCATGTAAAAATTCAGGGAAGCGCCGACATGTTTCATTTCTGTTTGTGTATTTCATCTCTCTGATTCTAATAGGCAGCCTCCATGAACTGATTAAACTTACTTTCCAATCAAGTCCTTTAAAATACATTTTGTCTATGTTCTCTTCTTTGCTGTTGCTCATTTGGGAAACGGATTAGAAGACGGCGCATCTAATAATCATTCATCTATCTGTTCAGGGCTTTGTTTACCTGCCAGGTGGTGTGTGCTTGTCTGGGATGGGCCGCCATGTCTCATTTGAGAATGCTGTAGCATGGAAAGTAGTTGGTGAGGACAACAATGTGCACTGCCTCGCCTTCTGCTTCGTCAACTGGTCTTTCGTGTGATCATCCTCCCAAGGCAATCCGTGTCCGTCACACGCAGCTCCATTTTTGCTCTCTGTAGAAGAGAACCGGCGCCTCTGGAAAGTAGTTGTTCGCTATCTTTAACTAGTTTGTTTCTTGATTTGAAGAGCCAGCATCCGGAATAATTCTGCCTAGTGTAAATCTGCTCACATTCCCACTAATTTACCCAGGCAAGAAGCTGGCTGCTGTCTGTCTGATTGAGGTGTATGATATGGAATGCTAGTAGCGAAATTGGGACAGGGCTGATGTATAATCAGTGTTTGTGTGTGAAGCGCTTTGGCCGGTTCCTATTTGACTATGTTGCGCGGGTACTTCAGAAAGCGCACATGTCCACCCGGATACTGACCCTATTTTGGATACTGCCCTGATATGTATCCTATAAGTATCCCTTGATTTTTTTGATTTAAAAGAAAACACGTCTGCTTTTCTCTCCCTTAATCAAAGTACTCCTTTGGTTTGAAGGAATTCTATAGGATAGACTAGCAAAAAGGCACGTTGCACGAGAAAAGAATACCACATGCTTTTAATTTACAAAGGAGAAAACTTTGTTTTTGTCACTCTAGTTTTTGTCTACTTTGTTTATGTCACTCTAGAATTTGATATATCATGCATCACAATTGCCATTCCTTGGCAAAAACAATAACTTTACTCCGATCCGTAACCTTAAGCTCATCCTCGTGCCGTCATCCCGAGCTCATCCTCGATTCACACGGAACTCCTCATGCCTCCTCTATGATCACCTAGTTTGGTTCGCCAACATCTTCTTTCTGATAATTTATCCACCCCTTTGCTAAAGAGTCTTGGCTTGTTGTTTACAACCTATCTGAAAGAAGATGTTGATGTCGCATATTTTGTCCTCAAGCCCAACGATCATAATAGAGTGCTACATCCGATATGTTCTACACCTTTGATATGTGGACACACAGGTACTTGCGCCCCTATTTCATCACTATTTCTTGCCATACATGTCATAGGTACTTTTCCCTGTTTCATCACTATTTATATCTTATTAAACTTGTCTTTTATATTATTTTATTATCATGCATGCCTCCTTTTTACTTCTTGTCATGCATGTCCTCTCTTTTTCCTTCTTATATATAGGAGAAATAGGGTAACATCTCATATTTATCAGATCTCCTCTGCATTTTTTCTTTTATTTCTTTTATAACGGACATCCCATCTTTATTGGATTTTTTTTTTATTTCTTGTCATGCATGTCCTTATTTATTGGGTGTCTCTAGCAAATTTATCTTTAATTTCAATCTGGATATGTACCGTACCTACCGGTATGAAAGAAAGACGTATAATGCATTACTGATTAAAATTGCACCCTAGATAGTATTTTTTAATGGTTAACAGGTAAAATAACATCGTATTCAGATTCTACAATTTTTTAATGAAATTTCATATATAACATGTTATATTTGGAGTTACGGTTTAGAAGCTATGCGTATTTTAAAAAACATTTAATATGTACTACATGTTTAATGTCAAAAAGCATCAACAGGTTTTCTATAAAATAGCATGATAGATTAAGAATACCTATTTCTTTTATTAGTAAGTATAGATATAGATTTTAATAGAAAAAATTTCTTTGGAGTTCTTTGATTTGCAGGAATGAATTCTTATTCGTATGGAGGAATTCTTCCTATCCTCCACAATTCATTAGAAAATAAACATTAGCCTAGATTGAATGAAAAAATTCCTATGATGTGAATTAAAGATTTTTTTTCTATTCCTATTCACAGGCTTACAATTTTCAAAGAAGGCCTAAGAGGGTATGATGGTCAATATAAAACTCATCAATCTATTAATCGGGCCCCGAAGGACGCCTCGTTCGGGCTTGCCTTTCTCATCTTCATCCAATCTGCTCCGACCGAGCTCACTTACCCGGTCGTGGATTGCGGAGCAGCCCATCTCTCAGTCCTCCATTGAAGGCTCGAACTGTTGTCAAACTTTCTCTGCCCAGGAAAAGGACGAGATCTTTTCTCAAAAAAAAAAAGGAAAAGGACGAGACGAAGGGACAGTAATTACTAATTAGCACAGTCTAGACTCGGTCCAGCCCTTTCCACGATTACTGAATCGACGTCTCGTACACAAGCTGGCTCAATCCTGATCGATTTCTTCTGTCTCTTTTATGAGCTAATTTGATCGCTGATAGATCCTTGCCGCCGATCGAATACGCACACATCGTTGATTGATTATTGCCGCCCGCCGGATATGTACGCAACGCACGAAGCCTAATTTCCAACATGGAATATCGTACGGATTAACTCATATATAGGCCACTGAGCCTTATGAGCTTAGTGCCGAAACCGAAATCATTTTGTGTGCGTGTGTGTGTGTGTGTGGGGGGGGGGGGGGGGGGGGGTGAAGGGAGCAAGTCTTGAAAAGAAAATAATGACCTGTGAGAGGATGGAGGCCGCGCGCTCTGGCGTCCTCGGTGGCGACGCCCCCTCGCCGTTGCCTATCGCCGACCCCGCCACCGCTCCTTCCGCCGGCGTCTGAGCCCCTCGCCTTCTCTCCGGCCCCGTGCGTCGCGCCCTTCCCTCCCCTTCCCCCCCCCCCCCGCCCCCCCCCCCCCCCCCCCCCCCCCCCCCCCCCCCCCCCCGGGTGCGCTGGGCGGATCTCGCCGACGATGAGCCGCCCCCTCGGTGTGCCCAGCCGGGCCGGTGACTTGACTTAGCCCCCCAGGTGTGGGGTTCGGTCGCCGGCTCACGGCCGCCGCGGTCGCTGACACTGCCCTCGAGCTCGCCTCGGGCGGGTGGGGGGCAAAACGGGACCTTGCGCGCGGGAGGGGCGCGCCGCCGCCGGCCGCGGGCCTGGGGGGTCGTCGGGCGCTTAGACAGGGGCCGCGCCGGATCGTCGTGGCGTTGCTCGGAGGTCTATGACGGCCTGCCATCGTCGGCCCCGCCGGCGGCTCGCCGCGTCGCGCCCCCCGCCGCCCCGCTCGTCCGCGCAACGCCTTTCCGGCTGTTCATCGCCTCGTTCGGTTCCTCTGCATTGTGCTTCCGTGCCTCCTCTCCCGCTCGTCACCTGCGTGTGCTCCCCGTGGCCGGGTCGCCGGCGACGGCGACGGCGGCTAGCCTGGCGAATCGAGGGGAAACCCTACGATCCGCGGTTGCCCCTCCTCTGTCGGGCCGTTCCCCGCCCGCCCCGTGCCGCCTGGGCCACGCGTCGGCTGCAGTGGGCCGGCTAGGCCGCGCCCCAGCCCATCGGCTGCTTCCAGCTCCTGGGCCCTTGCCCCGGCTGCCGGGCCGCCCTACCAACCTTGGGCCGGCGCTGTGCCCTAGGCCCAGGTCCATCGGGACCTCTATCTGGATCCCCTTCGCTCCGACTCGCCCCCCCGCCGCCACCCTCAATCTAGCTCGCCTCTCCCTCCCCTCTCGTCCAGCCACCGCCTCCGACGGCCCTCCTGCCGCGCCCGCTGCCCCCCCGCCCTCCTCTCTCATCTCGTCGCGCCTGCCCATGACGCGCGAGTGGGACGTCGGGGCTGCCCGCCCCAAGCGCCGTGAGGCCGACCGGTGCGAGGCTTCCCGCCCCTCCCCTGATGCCCTGCGACAGGAGGAGGAGCTCCGGCGGGAGCCGCGCGCGCTCCGGGACGGCCGCCGTGAGGAGCGCCGCTCTCCGACCCACCGCGACTCCCGGGGCCGGTCTCGCTCCCCTCGGCTGGAGGCGCGCGCGAGGCGGCGCTCGCCTTCCCCTGCCCCGCGGCGCGGCCGGGGCCCCTCCCCGGCACGGGCCCTGCGCCCCCGTCCCCCCGCTCCCAAGCCCCACCTCCAGCCCCCGCTACGAAGCGATACGTGCCGCCCCACGCCTCCGGGTCCTCGGCTCCTTCCGCGACTACCGCTCCGGGCGGTGGCCCCCCTTGCGGCCGCCAAGGTCCTGCCAAGAAGAAGAAGCGTCGCGGTCAGGGCCGAGGCAACCTGCCCCCCTGCTACCTCCGGTCCCGGGCTCCTCCGTCGTCCCGGATTTCGTCTCCAACCGTTCCCGCCCCCTTGCTTCAATTGCGGGGTGACGGGCCACTCGCAAGTCAACTGCGCCAACCCTCCGTGCTGCTACATCTGCAAGGATCCCGGACACCCCGCGCTTCTGTGCCCTGACCGCATTGTGACGTCGGAGCTCATGATGTATGGCCACGGCATCGAGGGGCTGGGCTTCTTTCACCTGGAGGTTCCCGACCTTCCGCCGGCCACCCCTTCCCTTCAGGCGATCGTCACCGTGGTCGACGGGGTTGCCTCCCCAGAGATGATCGAGGCTGAACTCAACCACCTCTACCGTCGGCAGTGGGACTGGGCGGTCACCCCGACCGCCGGTTACATCTTCACTGTGGTCTTTCCCGACTCCGTTAGCTACAGCTATGCCACGCGGAGTGGCCGGATCACCCTCGCCCTCCACCAGCTCGTCGTCGACATCACCGAGCCAGTCTTGGACGCCCATGCTGTGGCCGTCCTGAATACTGCTTGGCTGCTTGTGGGCGGCCTCCCCGACATCGCCCGGTCTGAGCTCGTCATCCGCCAGATGTCCAAGATTCTGGGCAAGGTGGTGGTGGTTGACGAGCTCTCTCTCCGCAAGGAGGAGGAGGTCCGGGTCAAGGTCAAGTGCTTAGACTCCACCAAGCTTCACGTCACCGTTCGTGTGTTCTTCAACGACTAGGGGTACGACCTACGGATCGCTCCCGAGCCTCCCAACCATGTCGGTCGCCCCCGCTTCACCGATGATGGTCCCCCCGGTGATAACTCGGGGGCCAACGACGGCTACCATGGCCGCCACCGGCCCCGCTCTTGCCGGTCGGATGACGAGGAGGGATCGGAGGACTCTCACTCCCGGTCTCAGTCTCGCTCTCCCTCACCTCCGGCCGCCGGGGGGCATGGGCGCTAGGTTGCCCCAGGTCTGCTCCTTGAGGATCCGCTCGGCTCGATGCCCGAGTCCCCTGAGGCCAGTGATGCCTCCAACGTGGGCTTGGTCGTCTGCCCCAGGTCCTCTCCTCGCTCCCCCGCTCCAGTCGGCTCATCGCGCCCCAGCTCCCCCCCGTCGCCGCCGGGTCCGCCATCCCCGACCGCCGGCGTGGTGGTCCCGGTTGTGGCCTCCGTCGCCCCCGCTGACCCCCGCGACGTCCCGCCTCTGCCGATGGGCTCCAGTGCGGTCGGGGAGGCCCCGGTTGTTTCGCCGCTGCTCGCCGAGGGGGAGGCGACATCCCCGGCTTCCCCTCCTGGCGCGGTGATCTTCGCCGCTCCGTCGGGCCCGATAATGGCCCTCGGTGGGGTTGTGGTGGCTCCGGCTGTCACCAGCCCGCCCACTGACCCCCCCCCATGGCCACCTCGTCTCCTCCGGTCACGGATTCTCCCCAGCTCGCGGGTCCTCTCACCGACCTGGCCCCGGCCGTCGCCTCCCCTGCCGAGCTCGACCCCGACTCCGGCGCCCCTGGCTGCGTGCTCCCTCCCGCGACGGCTCTTGGCACGGACTTGGAGACTCGGGTGACCACTCCCGTGGCCGCCCCGCCTCCCCCTCCGCGAGCCGCGGCCTACTCTCGCCACGGCCGGTCGTCCTCCTCTCCGGTGGCTGCCTCCCGCCGGAGCGCGCCGATTGACGCGGCGCGCCCCGAGGGAGGCCCGGCGCTGCCCATCCATGAGCGGGCGGAGCTCCGGGCGGCTGCCCGGAACCTGGAGCCAGGTACGCCGGCAGTCCCCCCTCAGCATCTACTTGCTCATTCTTTGATTTGGAGTTGGTTCCGCTCGGTCACCTTGCGAAGGTCGCGTCAGATTCTGCGATCCTGTTCATGGGGGAGGTTGGTCCCTCCTTAGTCCAGATTGAGGCCATTAGGGCCCGTGAGATCCTCGATGGTCGCCTCGCGGAGGCCCGAGCGGTTCTGCTCGCGCCTCCCCCCCGCCGCCGACCGTGTCAGAGGATGCCGCTCCGCCCCCTTCTCGGCGGGCTGGTGGCATTCCCCCCTGTCCATGGCGTAGCTGCGGGGCCGAACCCGTTCTCGCACCGCCGCTCTCTGCGCCCAAAGCGCATCTCGTGTCATGGGGTCAAGCAGCCCCCCTATGGATGCTTGATGCGTGCTCTCTTCTGGAACATTCGCGGCTTCGGCCATGATGGCCGCCGCCAACTCATCGAGTACATGTGTGAGGAACACATTGACATTGTCGCCATCCAAGAAACCATGCGCACGGAATTCTCCCTCCCGGAGCTCGGCCGTCTCAGCCCCCACCTCTTCGCCTGGCATTGGCTCCCTTCTAGTGGGAGCGCGGGCCACTCGGGTGGCATCTTGTTAGGCGTCAAGGATGCCACCTTTGAGGTCGGCAGTATGGACCGGGGATAATTTTTTGTCAGCATGGAACTTTATGAACGCGCCATCAACTTCAAGTGGGAGGTTATTATTGTCTACGGCCCCGCCGACCATAGCCGGTCCTCCTCCTTCCTCGAGGAGCTCCACCGGAAGATCTCGGCTGCTTCGCTTCCGGTGGTGGTCGGGGGCGATTTTAACCTCCTCCGCTTCGCGGAGGACAAGAGCAATTCGCATGTAAACTTTGCACGGATGCAAATGTTCAATGACTGCATTGCTGACCTTGGTCTCCGTGAATTAGATAGGGTTGGTGCCAGGTTCACCTGGACCAACCGTCAGGCTACTCCGACCCAGTCCGTCCTGGACCGGGTCCTAGTTTCCCTGGAATGGGACCTCCGGTGCCCCCTTGCTTCCCTCCGGGCCATCACTCAGATCGGTTCTGACCACGTCCCCCTCCTCCTCTCCTCCGCCGGCGAGCTTCCCCCGACCGCTCCCCGATTCCGGTTTGAGACATTTTGGTTGTCCCAAGCTGGCTTCGTCGAGGCCGTGACCGCCCGTTGGGTGGAGGCTCACGCCCTCTCCCAGTCCTTGTCTCGCCCCCATCCGCCATCGACGTGTGGCATTTCTGTGCCAAGCGTGGCCGACAGTTCATGAAGGGCTGGGGCGCCAACTTGGGTCGAGACCTCCGTGAGTGCAAGAAGGCCCTTCTGTCTGCTATTCAGGCCCTAGACCTGCGCGCGGACTCCTCTGGCCTCTCCCCTGAGGAGTGGCTTTCCCGGTACGACCTGGAAGACCAACTCTCGATTATCTACTCCGACGAAGAGGCCTACTGGCGTTTGCGCGGGGCACAAAAATGGGTATTAAAGGGTGATGCAAACATGGCGTATTTTCAGGCCATCGCGAATGGTCGCCGTAGACGCAACACCATCCCCCTCCTTTGGGATGGGTCTTCTCTATTACAGTCATCGCGGGACATAAGGTCCCATGTGGACGGTTTCTATAGATCTCTGTTCGCTGTCGTTCCTCGGAGCGGCCTATCCCTGGCCCCGGACTGTTGGTCCGGCCGCCAGCTTGTCATGGATGAGGAAAACGCGACCCTCACGGCCCCCTTCTCAGAGGGCGAGGTCTGGGCCGCCATCAAGGGCATGAACCCTACCTCTGCCCCGGGCCCGGATGGCTGATACGTCTCCGTCGTATCTACTTTTCCAAACACTTTTGCCCTTGTTTTGGACTCTAACTTGTATGATTTGAATGGAACTAACCCAGACTGACAGAATTGCCATGATGTTGTTTTATGTGCAGAAAACAAAAGTTCTCAGAATGTCCTGAAACTCCACGGAATATCTTACAATAAATAATAAAAAATCCTCGCCAAAGATGAAGACCAGGGGCCCCACACCCTGTCCATGAGGGTGGAGGGCGCCCCCCCTAGGGCGCGCCCCCTACCTCGTGGCCCCCCTGGAGACCTCCCGACTCCAACTCCAACTCTATATATTTGCTTTCGGGAAGAAAAAAATAGAGGAGAAGAAATCATCGCGTTTTACAATATGGAGCCGCCGCCAAGCCCTAAAACCTCTCGGGAGGGCTGATCTGGAGTCTGTTCGGGGCTCCGGAGAGGGGGATCCGTCGCCGTCGTCATCATCAACCATCCTCCATCACCAATTTCATGATGCTCACCGCCGTGCGTGAGTAATTCCATCGTAGACTTGCTGGACGGTGATGGGTTGGATGAGATTTATCATGTAATCGAGTTAGTTTTGTTAGGGTTTGATCCCTAGTATCCACTATGTTCTGAGATTGATGTTGCTATGACTTTGCTATGCTTAATGCTTGCCACTAGGGCCCGAGTGCCATGATTTCAGATCTGAACCTATTATGTTTTCATCAATATATGAGAGTTCTTGATCCTATCTTGCAAGTCTATAGTCACCTATTATGTGTTATGATCCGTTAACCCTGAAGTGACAATAATCGGGATACTTACTGCTACCTCTTGAGCACTGCGTTGGATTTCCCCGAAGAGGAGAGGATGATGCAGCAAAGTAGCATAAGTATTTCCCTCAGTTTTTGAGAAACCAAGGTATCAATCCAGTAGGAGGCTACGCGCAAGTCCCTCGTACCTACACAAAAACAATAGCACAACGCAACCAACGCGCTTAGGGGTTGTCAATCCCTTCACGGTCACTTACAAAAGTGAGATCTGATAGAGATGATAGATAATATTTTTGGTATTTTTGGTATAGAGATGCAAAGTGAAAAGTAAAGGGCAAAGTAAAGGAAAGCAATAATAAGGTGATGGAGATTGATATGATGAGAAAGAGACCCGGGGGCCATAGGTTTCACTAGTGGCATCTCTCAAGAGCATAAGTATTCTACGGTGGGTGAACAAATTACTGTTGAGCAATTGACAGAATTGAGCATAGTTATGAGAATATCTAGGTACGATCATGTATATAGGCATCACGTCCGAGACAAGTAGACCGACTCCTGCCTGCATCTACTACTATTACTCCACTCATCGACCGCTATCCAGCATGCATCTAGAGTATTAAGTTAAAAACGGAGTAACGCCTTAAGCAAGATGACATGATGTAGAGGGATAGTTTCATGCAATATGATAAAAAACCCCATCTTGTTATCCTCGATGGCAACAATACAATGCGTGCCTTGCTGCCCCTTCTGTCACTGGGAAAGGACACCGCAAGATTGAACCCAAAGCTAAACACTTCTCCCATGACAAGAACAACCAATCTAGTAGGCCAAACCAAACTGATAATTCAAAGAGACTTGCAAAGATAACCAATCATACATAAAAGAATTCAGAGAAGATTCAAATATTATTCATAGATAGACTTCATCATAAACCCACAATTCATCGTCTCAGCAAACACACCGCAAAAAGAAGATTACATCGAATAGATCTCCACAAGAGAGGGGGAGAACATTGTATTGAGATCCAAAAAGAGATAAGAAGCCATCTAGCTACTAGCTATGGACCCGTAGGTCTGAAGTAAACTACTCACACTTCATCGGAGGGACTTGGATGATGATGTAGAAGCCCTCCGTCATCGATTCCCCTTCCGGCGGAGCTCCGGAACAGGCCCCAAGATGGGATCTCGTGGATACAGAAAGTTGCGGTGGTGGAATTAGGTTTTTGGCTCCATCCTTGATCGTTTGGGGGTACGTAGGTATATATAGGAGGAAGTAGTACGTCGGTGGAGCTTCGAGGGGCCCACGAGGCAGGGGCACCCTCCACCCTCGTGACCGCCTCGTGGCTTTCTTGACGGAGGGTCCAAGTCTCCTGGGTCTTATCTGATGAGAAAATCACATTCTCAAAGTTTTCATTCCGTTTGGACTCCGTTTGATATTTTGTTTCTCCGAAACACTGAAATAGGCAAAAAAACAATTATGGGCTGGGCCTCCGGTTAATAGGTTAGTCCCAAAAATAATATAAAAGTGGAAAATAAAGCCCAATATAGTCCAAAACAATAGATAATATAGCATGGAGCAATAAAAAATTATAGATACGTTGGAGACGTATCAAGCATCCCTAAGCTTAATTCTTGCTCGTCCTCGAGTAGGTAAATGATAAAAAGAGAATTTTTGATGCGTTCTTAATTGTGGTATGAATATTCAGATCCGAAAGATTCAAGACAAAAGTTCATATTGACATAAAAATGATAATACTTCAAGCATACTAACTAAGCAATTATGTCTTCTCAAAATAACATGGCCAAAGAAAGTTCATCCCTACAAAATCATATAGTTTAGTCATGTTTCATTTTCGTCACACAAGAATGCTCTCATCATGCACAACCCCGATGACAAGCCAAGCAATTGTTTCATACTTTAGTAATCTCAAACCTATAAACTTTCACGCAATATATGAGCGCGAACCATGGACATAGCACTATGGGTGGAATAGAATACAATGAAGGGGGTTATGTGGAGAAGACAAAAAAGGAGAAAGTCTCACATCAACGAGGCTAATAAATGGGCTATGGAGATGCCCACCGATTGATGTTAATGCAAGGAGTAGGGATTGCCATACAATGAATGCACTAGAGCTATAAATGTATGAAAGCTCAACAAAAGAAACTAGTGGGTGTGCATCCAACTTGCTTGCCCACGAAGACCTAGGGCACTTGAGGAGGCCCATTGTTGGAATATACAAGCCAAGTTCTATAATGAAAAATTCCCACTAGTATATGAAAGTGATAACATGAGAGACTCTCTATTATGAAGATCATGGTGCTACTTTGAAGCACAAGCGTGGTAAAAGGATAGTAACATTGTCCCTTCTCTCTTTTTCTCTCATTTTTTGGGCCTTTTCTTTTTTTATGGTCTTTCTCTTTTTTTGGGCCTTCTCTTTTTTATGGCCTTTCTCTTTTTTTTTTCCTCACTTGGGACAATGCTCTAATAATGATGATCATCACACTTCTATTTATTACAACTCAATGATTACAACTCGATACTAGAAGAAAGATGACTCTATATGAATGCCTCCGGCGGTGTACCGGGATATGCAATGAACCAAGAGTGACATGTATGAAAGAATTATGAACGATGGCTTTGTCACAAATACTATGTCAACTACATGATCATGCTAAGAAATATGACAATGATGAATGTGTCATGATGCACGGAATGATGGAAATTTGCATGGCAATATATCTCGGAATGGCTATGGAAATGCCATAATAGGTAGGTATGGTGGCTGTTTTGAGGAAGATATAAGGAGGTTTATGTGTGAAAGAGCATATCATATCACGGGGTTTGGATGCACCGGCGAAGTTTGCGCCAACTCTCAATGTGAGAAAGGGCAATGCACGGTACCGAAGAGGCTAGCAAGGATGGAAGGGTGAGAGTGCGTATAATCCATGGACTCAACATTAGTCATAAAGAACTCACATACTTATTGCAAAAATCTACAAGTCATCAAAAACCTCGGCACTACGCGCATGCTCCTAGGGGGATAAATTGGTAGGAAAAGACCATCACTCGTCCCCGACCGCTAGTCATAAGGAAGACAATCAAATAACACCTCATGTTTCAAATTTGTTGCATAACGTTTACCATACGTGCATGCTACGGGACTTGCAAACTTCAACACAAGTATTTCTCAATTTCACAACTACTCAACTAGCATGACTTTGATATTATTGCCTCCATATCTCAAAACAATCATCAAGCATCAAACTTTTCTTAGTATTCAACACACTCATAAGAAAGTTTTATTATTAATCTTGCATACCAAGCATATTAGGATTTTCAGCAAATTACCATGCTATTAAGACTCTCAAAATAATCAAAGTGAAGCATTAGAGATCAATAGTTTCTATAAAACAAATCCACCACCGTGCTCTAAAAGATATAAGTGAAGCACTAGAGCAAAACTATAAAGCTCAAAAGATATAAGTGAAGCACATAGAGTATTCTATCAAATTCCAAATCATGTATGGCTCTCTAAAAAGGTGTGTACATCAAGGATGATTGTGGTAGACTAAAAAGCAAAGACTCAAATCATAAAATACGCTCCAAGCAAAACACATATCATGTGGTGAATAAAAATATAGCTCCAAGTAAAGTTACCGATAGAAGTAGACGAAAGAGGGGATGCCTTCCGGGGCATCCCCAAGCTTTGGCTTTTAGGTGTCCTTAGATTATCTTGGGGGTGCCATGGGCATCACCAAGCTTAGGATCTTGCCACTCCTTGTTCCATAATCCATCAAATCTTTACCCAAAACTTGAAAACTTCACAACACAAAACTTAAAGTAGAAAATCTCGTGAGCTCCGTTAGCGAAAGAAAACAAAAGACCACTTCAAGGTACTGTAATGAACACATTCTTTATTTATATTGGTGTTAAACCTACTATATTCCAACTTCTCTATGGTTTATAAACTATTTTACTAGCCATAGATTCATCAAAATAAGCAAACAACACACGAAAAACAGAATCTGTCAAAAACAGAACAGTCTATAGTAATCTGTAGCTAGCGCAAGATCTGGAACCCAAAAAATTCTAAAATAAATTGCTGGACGTGAGGAATTTTTCTATTAATCATCTTCAAAAAGAATTAACTAAATAGCACTTTCCAAAAAAATGACAGCAGTTCTCGTGAGCGCTAAAGTTTCTGTTTTTTTACAGCAAGTTCAACAAGACTTTCCCCAAGTCTTCCCAACGGTTCTACTTGGCACAAACACTAATTAAGCACAAAAACACAACCAAAACAGAGGGTAGATAAATTATTTATTACTAAACAGGAGAAAAAAGCAAGGAATAAAAATAAAATTGGGTTGCCTCCCAACAAGCGCTATCGTTTAACGCCCCTAGCTAGGCATAACAAGCAAGAAAGATCTAGGTATTGCCATCTTTGGTAGGCAATCCATAAGTGGCTCTCATGATAGATTCATATGGCAATTTTATTTTCTTTCTAGGGAAGTGTACCATGCCCTTTTTTAATGGAAATTGAAATCTAATATTCCCTTCCTTCATATCAATAATTGCACCAACCGTTCTAAGGAAAGGTCTACCGAGCATAATAGGGCAAGAAGGATTACAATCTATATCAAGAACGATAAAATCTACAGGCACATAATTCCTATTTGCAACAATAAGAACATCATTAATTCTTCCCATAGGTTTCTTAATAGTGTAATCCGCAAGATGCCAGTTTAGAGAGCAATCATCGAAATCATGGAAATCTAGCAAATCACACAAAGTTTTGGGAATAGTAGAGACACTAGAACCCAAATCACACAAAGCATAAAACTCATAATCTTTAATTTTAATTTTAATAGTTGGTTCCCACTCATCATAAAGTTTTCTAGGGATAGAAACTTTCAACTCAAGTTTTTCTTCATAAGATTGCATCAAGGCATCAACGATATGTTCGGTAAAGGCTTTATTTTGGCTATAAGCATGAGGAGAATTTAGCACAGATTGCAACAAGGAAATACAATCAATTAAATAAAAAATTTCATAATTAAATTCCTTGAAATCCAATATAGTGGGTTTAGCAACATCTAGGGTTTTATTTCTTTTAATCCCACTTTTATCAATTTCATCATCAAGATCTAAATACTCCGAATTTTTAGAACGCCTTCTAGGTAAAGGTGGATCACATTAAGTCCCATCATTATCAAGATTAATATTGCAAAACAAAGATTTAATAGGGGACACATCAATAACTTTTAGATCTTCATGTTTATTTTCATAGGAATTGGAAGAACACGCTTTAATAAAGGCATCTTTCATAGCACGCGTCCTAGCGGTTCTTTCCTTGCACTCATCAATGGAAATTCTCATGGCTTTGAGGGACTCATTGATATCATGATTAGGAGGAATAGATCTAAGCTTTAAAGAATCAACCTCAAGAGAAATTCTATCAACGTGCCTAGCCAAATCATCAACTTTAAGCAATTTCTCTTCAAGCAAAGCATTAAAATTCTTTTGTAAATTCATAAACTCTTTAACACTACTCTCAAATTCAGAGGGCATATTATTAAAATTTCCATAAGAGTTGTTGTAGGAATTTCCATAATTATTAGAAGGATTACTAGGATAAGGCCTAGGATTAAAATTCCCTCTATACGCGTTGTCACCAAAATTATTCCTACCAACAAAATTCACATCCATAGATTCATTATTATTCTCAATAAAAGTAGACAAAGGCATATCATTAGGATCAGAAGAAACACTCTTAGTAGCAAATAATTTCATAAGTTCATCCATCTTTCCACTCAAAATATTAATTTCTTCTATCGCATGCACTTTTTTATTAGTGGATCTTTCAGTGTGCCATTGAAATAATTAATCATAATATTATCTAGGAGTTTAGTAGCATCTCCTAAAGTGATTTCCATAAAAGTGCCTCCCGCGGCCGAATCTAAAAGATTTCTAGAAGCAAAATTCAATTCGGCATAAAATTTTTGTATAATCATCCACAAATTCAAACCATGAGTAGGGCAATTACGTATCATTAATTTCATTCTCTCCCAAGCTTGTGCAACATGTTCATGATCAAGTTGCTTAAAATTCATAATATCGTTTCTAAGAGAGATGATCTTAGCAGGAGGAAATACTTAGAGATAAAAGCATCTTTGCACTTGTTCCAAGAATCAATACTATTTTTAGGCAAAGATGAAAACCAAGCTTTAGCGATATCTCTAAGCGAAAAAGGAAATAGCTTCAATTTAACAATATCATTATCCACATCTTTGTTCTTTTGCATGTCACACAAATCAACGAAGCTATTAAGATGGGTAGCGGCATCTTCACTAGGAAGGCCGGAAAACGGATCTTTCATGACAAGATTTAGCAAAGCAGCATTAATTTCACAAGATTCAACATTGGTAAGAGGAGCAATCGGAGTGCTAATAAAATCATTGTTGTTGGTATTGGTGAAGTCACACAATTTAGTATTATCTTGAGCCATCGCGACAAACAAGCAATCCAACACAGGAGCAAACAAAAAGCAAACGGGAAAAAAGAGGCAAATAGAGAAAGATAGGGAGGATAGAGAGAGAGGGCGAATAAAATGGCAAGGGTGAAGTGGAGGAGAGGAAAACGAGAGGCAAATAGCAAATAATGTAATGCGGGAAATAGGGATTGTGATGGGTACTTGGTATGTTGACTTTTGCACAGACTCCCCGGCAACGGCGCCAGAAATTCTTCTTGTTACCTCTTGAGCACTGCGTTGGATTTCCCCGAAGAGGAGAGGATGATGCAGCAAAGTAGCATAAGTATTTCCCTCAGTTTTTGAGAACCAAGGTATCAATCCAGTAGGAGGCTACACGCAAGTCCCTCGTACCTACACAAAAACAATAGCTCAACGCAACCAACGCGCTTAGGGGTTGTCAATCCCTTCACGGTCACTTACGAAAGTGAGATCTGATAGAGATGATAGATAATATTTTTGGTATTTTGGTATAGAGATGCAAAGTGAAAAGTATAGGGCAAAGTAAAAGGAAAGCAATAATAAGGTGATGGAGATTGATATGATGAGAAAGAGACCCGGGGGCCATAGGTTTCACTAGTGGCTTCTCTCAAGAGCATAAGTATTCTATGGTGGGTGAACAAATTACTGTTGAGCAATTGACAGAATTGAGCATAGTTATGAGAATATGTAGGTATGATCATGTATATAGGCATCACGTCCGAGACAAGTAGACCGACTCCTGCCTGCATCTACTACTATTACTCCACTCATCGACCGCTATCCAGCATGCATCTAGAGTATTAAGTTAAAAACAGAGTAACGCCTTAAGCAAGATGACATGATGTAGAGGGATAGTTTCATGCAATATGATAAAACCCCATCTTGTTATCCTCGATGGCAACAATACAATACGTGCCTTGCTGCCCCTTCTGTCACTGGGAAAGGACACCGCAAGATTGAACCCAAAGATAAACACTTCTCCCATGGCAAGAACAACCAATCTAGTAGGCCAAACCAAACTGATAATTCGAAGAGACTTGCAAAGATAACCAATCATACATAAAAGAATTCAGAGAAGATTCAAATATTATTCATAGATAGACTTCATCATACACCCACAATTCATCGGTCTCAACAAACACACCGCAAAAAGAAGATTACATCGAATATTTCTCCACAAGAGAGGGGGAGAACATTGTATTGAGATCCAAAAAGAGAGAAGAAGACATCTAGCTACTAACTATGGACCCGTAGGTCTGAAGTAAACTACTCACACTTCATCGGAGGGGCTTGGATGATGATGTAGAAGCCCTCCGTGATCGATTCCCCTTCCGGCGGAGCTCCGGAACAGGCCACAAGATGGGATCTCGTGGATACCGAAAGTTGCGGCGGTGGAATTAGGTTTTTGGCTCCGTCCCCGATCGTTTGGGGGTACGTAGGTATATATAGGAGGAAGGAGTATGTCGGTGGAGCTTCAAGGGGCCCACGAGGCAGGGGGTGCGCCCTAGGGGGGGTGCCCTCCACCCTCGTGACCACCTCATGGCTTTCTTGATGGAGGGTCCAAGTCTCCTGGGTCTTATCTGATGAGAAAATCACGTTCCCGAAGGTTTCATTCCGTTTGGACTCCGTTTGATATTCTGTTTCTCCGAAACAATGAAATAGGCAAAAAACAACAATTCTGGGCTGGGCCTCCGGTAAATAGGTTAGTCCCAAAAATAATATAAAAGTGGAAAATAAAGCCCAATATAGTCCAAAACAGTAGATAATATAGGATGGGGCAATCAAAAATTATAGATACGTTGGAGACGTATCACTTACCTGTGATGACCGTAGTTTGAGGAGTTCATGTATTCACTATGTGCTAATGCTTTGTTCCGGTACTCTATTAAAAGGAGGCCTTAATATTCCTTAGTTTCCATTAGGACCCCGCTGCCATGGGAGGGTAGGACCAAAGATGTCATGCAAGTTCTTTTCCATAAGCACGTATGACTATATTCGGAATACATGCCTACATTACATTGATGAATTGGTGCTAGTTCTGTGTCACCCTATGTTATGACTGTTACATGATGAACCGCATCCGGTATAATTATCCATTACTGATCCGATGCCTACGAGCTTTCCATATACTGGTTTACGCTTATTTACTTTCCCGCTGCTATTGTTACAATCACTACAAAATACCAAAAATATTACTTTGCTTTCATTACTCTTTTGTTACCGTTACCACCACTATCATATTACTTTGCTACTAAACACTTTGTTGCATATACTAAGTTTCCATGTGTGGTTGAATTGACAACTCAGCTGCTAATACTTGAGAATATTCTTTGGCTCCCCTTGTGTCGAATCAATAAATTTGGGTTGAATACTCTGCCCTCGAAAGCTGTTGCGATCCCCTATACTTGTGGGTTATCAAGACTAATTTCTGACGCCGTTGCCGGGGAGCATAGCTCTATTCTTTGAGTCACTTGGGATTTATATCTGCTGGACACTATGAAGAACTTGAGAGATCCAAAAACCAAGATGTATCCCTCAACTATGAGGGGAGGTAAGGAACAACCATCTAGCTCTGTGCTACGTCTTGAGCTTGCGTTGGTTTTCCCCGAAGAGGAAGGGATGATGCAGCAGAGTAGCGTAAGTATTTCCCTCAGTTTTTGAGAACCAAGGTATCAATCCAGTAGGAGGTCACGCTCAAGTCCCTCGTACCTGCACAAAACGATAGCTACTCACAACCAACGCGATTAGGGGTTGTCAAGCCCTTCACGATCACTTACGAGAGTGAGATCTGACAGATAGAATATTTTTGGTATTTTTGGTATAAAGATGCAAAGTAAAAAAGTAAAGGCAAAGTAAATAGCAAAACAATATAAAAGTGATGGAGATTGATATGATGAGAATAGACCCGGGGGCCATAGGTTTCACTAGTGGCTTCTCTCAAGAGCATAAGTATTCTACGGTGGGTGAACAAAGTACTGTTGAGCAATTGATAGAATTGAGCATAATTATGAGAACATCTAGGCATGATCATGTATATAGGCATCACGTCTGTGACAAGTAGACCGAAACGATTCTGCATCTACTACTATTACTCCACTCATCGACCGCTATCCAGCATGCATCTAGAGTATTAAGTTAAAAAAAGAATAACGCCTTAAGCAAGATGACATGATGTAGATAGATAAATTAATGCAATATGAAATAAACCCCATCTTGTTATCCTCGATGGCAACGATGCAATACGTGCCTTTCTACCCCTTCTGTCACTGGGTAAGGACACCGCAAGATCGAACCCAAAGCTAAGCACTTCTCCCATGGCAAGAACTACCAATCTAGTTGGCCAAACCAAACGGATAATTCGAAGAGACTTGCAAAGATAACCAATCATGCATAAAAGAATTCAGAGAAGATTCAAATATTATTCATAGATAGACTTGATCATAAACCCACAATTCATCGGTCTCAACAAACACACCGCAAAAAGAAGATTACATCGAATAGATCTCCACGAGAGAGGGGGAGAACTTTGTATTGAGATTCAAAGAGAGAGAAGAAGCCATCCAGCTACTAACTATGGACCCGAAGGTCTGAGATAAACTACTCACACTTCATCGGAGGGGCTATGGTGATGTAGAAGCCCTCCGTGATGACGGCCCTCTTCCGGCGAAGCTCCGGAACATGCCCCAAGATGGGATCTCGTGGATACAGAAAGTTGCGGCGGTGGAATGAGGTTTTTGGCTCCTGTTATGATCTTTTGGGGGTACGTGTGTATATATAGGAGGAAGAGGTACGCCGGAGGAGCAACGAGGGGCCCACGAGGCAGGGGGGCGCTCCCTAGGGGGGGGCGCCCCCACCCTCGTGACCGCCTCTTTTGTTCCTTGGAGCAGGGTCCAAGTCTCCTGGATCATGTTTGGTGAGAAAATCACGTTCCCGAAGATTTTATTCCGTTTGGACTCCGTTTGATATTCCGTTTCTTCGAAACACTGAAATAGGAAAAAAAACCAGCAATTCTGGGCCGGGCCTTCGGTTAATAGGTTAGTCCCAAAAATAATATAAAAGTGGAAAATAAATCCCAATATAGTCCAAAACAGTAGATAATATAGCATGGAGCAATAAAAAATTATAGATACGTTGGAGACGTATCAGGCATCTGAAGGAAATATGCCCTAGAGGCAATAATAACGTTATTATTTTTTCCTTATATCATGATAAATGTTTATTATTCATGCTAGAATTGTATTAACCGGAAACATAATACTTGTGTGAATACATAGACAAACAAAGTGTCACTAGTATGCCTCTACTTGACTAGCTCGTTAATCGAAGATGGTTATGTTTCCTAACCATAAACAAAAGAGTTGTTATTTGATTAACGGGATCACATCATTAGGAGAATGATGTGATTGACATGACCCATTCCATTAGCTTAGCACCCGATCATTTAGTATGTTGCTATTGCTTTCTTCATGACTTATACATGTTCCTATGACTATGAGATTATGCAACTCCCGTTTGCCGGAGGAACACTTTGTGTGCTACCAAACGTCACAACGTAACTGGGTGATTATAAAGGAGCTGTACAGGTGTCTCCAAAGGTACATGTTGGGTTGGCGTATTTCGAGATTAGGATTTGTCACTCCGGTTGTCGGAGAGGTATCTCTGGGCCCTCTCAGTAATGCACATCACATAAGCCTTGCAAGCATTGCAACTAATGAGTTAGTTGTGAGATGATGTATTACGGAACGAGTAAAGAGACTTGCCGGTAACGAGATTGAACTAGGTATTAAGATACCGACGATCGAATCTCGGGCAAGTAACATACCGATGACAAAGGGAACAACGTATGTTGTTATGCGGTCTGACCGATAAAGATCTTCGTAGAATATGTGGGAGCCAATATGAGCATCCAGGTTCCGCTATTGGTTATTGACCGGAGACGTGTCTCGGTCATGTCTACATTGTTCTCGAACCCGTAGGGTCCGCACGCTTAAGGTTTCGATGACAGTTATATTATGAGTTTATGAGTTTTGATGTACCGAAGGAGTTCGGAGTCCCGGATGAGACCGGGGACATGACAAGGAGTCTCGAAATGGTCGAGACGTAAAGATCGATATATTGGACGACTATATTCGAACATCGGAAAGGTTCCGAGTGATTCGGGTATTTTCGGAGGTACCGGGGAGTTACGAGAATACGAGGAAGAAGCAATGGGCCTTAATGGGCCTTAGTGGAAAGGACCAGGAGGTGGCGCGCGCCCCTCCCAAGCCCAGTCCGAATTGGACAAGGGGTTTGGGGCGCGGCCCCTCTCTCCCTTCCTTCCCCTCTTCCCCCCTTTCCCCCCTTCTCCTAGTTGGACTAGGAAAGGTGGAAACCTACTCCAACTAGGAGAAGGAATCCTACTCCTCCTTGGCGCACCCACAAGGGCCGGCCGGCCTCCCCCTTGATCCTTTATATACGGGGGCAGGGGGGCACCCCATAGAGACACAAGTTGATCCACGTGATCATATTCTTAGCCGTGTGCGGTGCCCCCTTCCACCATAGTCCTCGATAATATTGTAGCAGTGCTTAGGCGAAGCCCTGCGACGGTAGTACATCAAGATCGTCACCACGCCGTCGTGCTGACGGAACTCTTCCCCGACACTTTGCTGGATCGGAGTCCGGGGATCGTCATCGAGCTGAACGTGTGCTAGAACTCGGAGGTGTCATAGTTTCGGTGCTTGATCGGTCGGGCCGTGAAGAGGTACGACTACATCAACCGCGTTGTGCTAATGCTTCCGCTGTCGATCTACAAGGGTACGTAGATCACACTCTCCCCTCTCGTTGCTATGCATCACCATGATCTTGCGTGTGCGTAGGAAATTTTTTGAAATTACTACGTTCCCCAACAGTGGCATCCGAGCCTATGTTTTATGTGTTTATGTTATATGCACGAGTAGAACACAAGTGATTTGTGGGCGATATAAGTCATACTGCTTACCAGCATGTCATACTTTCGTTCGGCGGTATTGTTGGACGAAGCGGCCCGGACCGACATTACGCGTACGCTTACGCGAGACCGGTTCTCCCGACGTGCTTTGCACAAAGGTGGCTAGCGGGTGACAGTTTCTCCAACTTTAGTTGAACCGAGTGTGGCTACGCCCTTTCCTTGCGAAGGTTAAAACAGCACCAACTTGACAAACTATCGTTGTGGTTTTGATGCGTAGGTAAGATTGGTTCTTGCTTAAGCCCGTAGCAGCCACGTAAAACTTGCAACAACAAAGTAGAGGACGTCTAACTTGTTTTTGCAGGGCATGTTGTGATGTGATATGGTCAAGACATGATGCTAAATTTTATTGTATGAGATGATCATGTTTTGTAACCGAGTTATCGGCAACTGGCAGGAGCCATATGGTTGTCGCTTTATTGTATGCAATGCAATCATGTTGTAATGCTTTACTTTATCACTAAGCGGTAGCGATAGTCGTGGAAGCATAAGATTGGCGAGACGACAATGATGCTATGATGGAGATCAAGGTGTCACGCCGGTGACGATGGTGATCATGACGGTGCTTCGAAGATGGAGATCACAAGCACAAGATGATGGTGGCCATATCATATCACTTATATTGATTGCATGTGATCTTTATCTTTTATGCATCTTATCTTGCTTTGATTGACGGTAGCATTATAAGATGATCTCTCACTAATTATCAAGAAGTGTTCTCCCTGAGTATGCAACGTTGCGAAAGTTCTTCGTGCTGAGACACCACGTGATGATCGGGTGTGATAGGCTCTACGTTCAAATACAACGGGTGCAAAGCAGTTGCACATGCAGAATACTCAGGTTATACTTGACGAGCCAAGCATATACAGATATGGCCTCGGAACATGGAGACCGAAAGGTCGAGCGTGAATCATACAGTAGATATGATCAACATAGCGATGTTCACCAATGAAACTACTCCATCTCACGTGATGATCGGACATGGTTTAGTTGATTTGGATCACGTAATCACTTAGAGGATTAGAGGGATGTCTATCTAAGTGGGAGTTCTTAAGTAATATGATTAATTGAACTTAAATTTATCATGAACTTAGTCCTGGTAGTATTTTGCAAATTATGTTGTAGATCAATAGCTCGCGTTGTTGCTTCCCTGTGTTTATTTTGATATGTTCCTAGAGAAAATTGTGTTGAAAGATGTTAGTAGCAATGATGCGGATTGGATCCGTGATCTGAGGTTTATCCTCATTGCTGCACAGAAGAATTATGTCCTTGATGCATCGCTAGGTGACGGACCTATTGCAGGAGCAGATGCAGACGTTATGAATGTTTGGCTAGCTCAATATGATGACTACTTGATAGTTTAGTGCACCATGCTTAATGGCTTAGAATCGGGACTTCAAAGACGTTTTGAACGTCATGGAGCATATGAGATGTTTCAGGAGTTGAAGTTAATATTTCAAGCAAATACCCGAGTTGAGAGATATGAAGTCTCCAACAAGTTCTATAGCTAAAAGATGGAGGAGAATCGCTCAACTAGTGAGCATGTGCTCAGATTGTCTGAGTACTACAATCGCTTGAATCAAGTGGGAGTTAATCTTCCAGATAAGATAGTGATTGACAGAATTCTCTGGTCACCATCACCAAGTTAGTAGAACTTCGTGATGAACTATGATATGCAAGGGATAACGGAAATGATTCCCAAGCTCTTCGTAATGCAGAAATTGATGAAGGTAGAAATCGATAAAAACATCAAGTGTTGATGGTAGACAAGACCACTAGTTTCAAGAAAAGGGCAGAGGGAAGAAGGGGAACTTCAAGAAGAACAGCAAGCAAGTTGCTGCTCAAGTGAAGAAGCCCAAGTCTGGTCCTAAGCCTAAGACTAAGTGTTTCTACTGCAAAGGGACTGGTCATTGGAAGCGGAACTACCCCAAGTGATTGGCAGATAAGAAGGATGGCAAAGTGAACATAAGTATATTTGATATACATGTTATTGATGTGTACTTTACTAGTGTTTATAGCAACCCCTCAGTATTTGATACTAGTTCAGTTGCTAAGATTAGTAACTCGAAACGGGAGTTGCAGAATAAACAGAGACTAGTTAAGGGTGAAGTGACGATGTGTGTTGGAAGTGGTTCCAAGATTGATATGATCATCATCGCACACTCCCTATACTTTCGGGATTAGTGTTGAACCTGAATAAGTGTTATTTGGTGTTTGCGTTGAGCATGAATATGATTTGATCATGTTTATTGTAATACGGTTATTCATTTAAGTAAGAGAATAAATTGCTGTTCTGTTTACATGAATAAAACCTTATATGGTTACACACCCAATGAAAATAGTTCATTGGATCTCGATCGTAGTGATACACATAATCATAATATTGAAACCAAAAGATGCAAAGTTAATAATGATAGTGCAACTTATTTGTGGCACTGCCGTTTAGGTCATATTGGTGTAAAGCGCATGAAGAAACTCCATGCTGATGGGATTTTGGAATCACTTGATTATGAATCACTTGATGCTTGCGAACCATGCCTTATGGGCAAGATGACTAAGACTCCGTTCTCCAGAACAATGGAGCGAGCAACTGACTTATTGGAAATAATACATACTGATGTATGTGATCTGATGAGTGTTGAGGCTCGCGGCGGGTATCGTTATTTTCTGACCTTCACAGATGATTTGAGCAGATATGGGTATATCTACTTGATGAAACACAAGTCTGAAACATTTGAAAAGTTCAAAGAATTTCAGAGTGAAGTGGAGAATCATCGTAACAAAAATAAAAAGTTTCTACGATATGATCGCAGAAGTAAAATATTTGAGTTACGAGTTTGGCCTTCAGTTAAAAACAATGTGAAATAGTTTCACTACTCACGCCACCTGGAACACCACAACATAATGGTGTGTCCGAACGTCATAACCGTACTTTATTAGATATGGTGTGAACTATGATGTCTCTTACCAATCTACCACTATCGTTTTGGGATTATGCATTAGAGACAGCTGCATTCACGTTAAATAGGGCACCATCTAAATCCGTTGAGACGACACCGTATGAACTATGGTTTGACAAGAAACCTAAGCTATCGTTTCTTAAAGTTTGAGGTTGCAATGCTTATGTGAAGAAGTTTCAACCTGATAAGCTCAAACCCAAATCGGAGAAGTGCGTCTTCATAGGATACCCAAAAGAAAAATGTTGGGTACACCTTCTATCACAGATCCGAAGGCAAGATGTTCGTTGCTGAGAATGGATCCTTTCTAGAGAAGGAGTTTCTCTCGAAAGAAGTGAGTGGGAGGAAAGTAGAACTTGATAAGGTAATTGTACCTTCTCCCTTATTGGAAAGTAGTTCATCATAGAAATCTGTTCCTGTGACTACTACACCAATTAGTGAGGAAGCTAATGATAATGATCATGTAACTTCAGATCAAGTTACTACCGAATCTCGTAGGTTAACCAGAGTGAGATCCGCACCAGAGTGGTACGGTAATCCTGTTCTGGAAGTCATGTTACTAGACCATGATGAACTTGCGAACTATGAGGAAGCGATGATGAGCCCAGATTCCGCGAAATGGTTTGAGGCCATGAAATCTGAGATATGATCCATGTATGAGAACAAAGTATGGACTTTGATGGATTTGCCCGATGATTGGCAAGCCGTAGAAAATAAATGGATCTTCAAGAGGAAGACGGACGCTGATAGTAGTGTTACTATCTACAAAGCTAGACTTGTCGAAAAATGTTTTTGACAAAGTTCAAGGTGTTGACTACGATGAAATTTTCTCACTCGTAGAGATGCTTAAGTCTGTCCAAATCATGTTAGCAATTGCCGCAATTTTATGAAATCTGGCAAATGGATAAACAAAACTACATTCCTTAATGGATTTAAAGAAGAGTTGTATATGATACAACCAGAAGGTTTTGTTAATCCTAAAGGTGCTAACAAAATATGCAAGCTCCAGCGATCCATCTATGGACTGGTGCAAGCATCTCGGAGTTGGAATATACGCTTTGATAAGTTGATCAAAGCATATAGTTTTATACAGACTTGCGGTGAAGCCTGTATTTACAAGAAAGTGAGTGGGAGCACTACAACATTTCTGATAAGTATATGTGTATGACATATTGTTGATCAGAAATAATGTAGAATTATTCTGCAAAGCATAAAGGAGTGTTTAAAAGGATTTTTTCAAAGAAAACCTCGGTGAAGCTGCTTACATATAGAGCATCAAGATCTATAGAGATAGATCAAGACGCTTGATAAGTTTTTTTCAATAAGTACATACCTTGACAAGATTTTGAAGTAGTTCAAAATGGAACAGTCAAAGAAAGAATTCTTGCCTGTGTTACAAGGTGTGAAATTGAGTAAGACTCAAAGTGCGACCACGGCAGAAAATAGAATGAGAATGAAAGTCATTCCCTATGCCTCAGCCATAGGTTCTATAAAGTATGCCATGCTGTGTACCAGATCTATTGTATACCCTACACTGTGTTAAGCAAGGGAGTACAATAGTGATCTAAGAGTAGATCACTGGACAACGGTCAAAAATATCCTTAGTGGAATATTTCTCAATTATGGAGGTGACAAAAAGGTTCGTCGTAAAAAGTTACATCGATGCAAGTTTTGACACAGATCTGGATGACTCTAAATCTCGATCTAGATACATATTGAAAGTGGGAGCAATTAGCTAGAGTAGCTCCGCGCAGAGCATTGTAGACATAGAATTCGCAAAATACCTACGGATCTGTATGTGACAGACCCATTGACTAAAATTATCTCACAAGCAAAACATGATCACACCTTAGTACTCTTTGGGTGTTAATCACATAGCGATGTGAACTAGATTACTGACTCTAGTAAACCCTTTGGGTGTTGATCACATATCAATGTGAACTATGGGTGTTACTCACATGGTGATGTGAACTATTGCTGTTAAATCACATGGCGATGTGAACTAGATTATTGACTCTAGTGCAAGTGGGAGACTGAAGGAAATATGCCCTAGAGGCAATAATAAAGTTATTATTTATTTCCTTATATCATGATAAATGCTTATTATTCATGCTAGAATTGTATTAACCGGAAACATAATACTTGTGTGAATACATAGACAAACAAAGTGTCACTAGTATGCCTCTACGTGACTAGCTCGTTAATCGAAGATGGTTATGTTTCCTAACCATAAACAAAAGAGTTGTTATTTGATTAACGGGATCACATCATTAGGAGAATGATGTGATTGACATGACCCATTCCATTAGCTTAGCACCCGATCGTTTAGTATGTTGCTATTGCTTTCTTCATGACTTATACATGTTCCTATGACTATGAGATTATGCAACTCCCGTTTGCCGGAGGAACACTTTGTGTGCTACCAAACGTCACAACGTAACTGGGTGATTATAAAGGAGCTCTACAGGTGTCTCCAAAGGTAAATGTTGGGTTGGCGTATTTCGAGATTAGGATTTGTCACTCCGATTGTCGGAGAGGTATCTCTGGGCCCTCTCGGTAATGCACATCACTTAAGCCTTGCAAGCATTGCAACTAATGAGTTAGTTGCGGGATGATGTATTACAGAACGAGTAAAGAGACTTGCCGGTAACGAGATTGAACTAGGTATTTGGAATACCGACGATCGAATCTCGGGCAAGTAACATACCGATGACAAAGGGAACAACGTATGTTGTTATGCGGTCTGACTGATAAAGATCTTTGTAGAATATGTGGGAGCCAATATGGGCATCCAGGTCCCGCTATTGGTTATTGACCGGAGACATGTCTCGGTCATGTCTACATTGTTCTCGAACCCGTAGGGTCCGCACGCTTAAGGTTACGATGACAATTATATTATGAGTTTATGCATTTTGATGTACCGAAGGTTGTTCAGAGTCCCGGATGTGATCACGGACATGACGAGGAGTCTTGAAATGGTCGAGACATAAAGATTGATATATTGGAAGCCTATGTTTGGATATCGGAAGTGTTCCCGGTGAAATCAGGATTTTACCGGAGTACCGGGAGGATCCATAAATCTTAGGTTCTCTGTTTAGTAATAAATAAATGACTATTCCAACCATACGAGCAAACAAAAAGCAAACGGGCAAAAGAGGTAAATAGAGAAAGAGAGGGAGGATAGAGAGAGAGGGGGCGAATAAAACGGCAAGGGTGAATTGGGGGGAGAGGAAAACGAGAGGCAAATGGCAAATAATGTAATGCGAGAGATAAGGATTGTGATGGGTACTTGGTATGTTGAATTTTGCGCAGACTCCCCGGCAACGGCGCCAGAAATCCTTCTTGCTAAGTCTTGAGCTTGCGTTGGTTTTCCCCGAAGAGGAAGGGATGATGCAGCAGAGTAGCGTAAGTATTCCCCTCACTTTTTGAGAACCAAGGTATCAATCCAGTAGGAGGCCATGCTCAAGTCCCTCGTACCTGCACAAAACAATAGCTACTCGCAACCAACGTGATTAGGGGTTGTCAAGCCCTTCACGGTCACTTACGAGAGTGAGATCTGATAGATAGAATATTTTTGGTATTTTTGGTATAAAGATGCAAAGTAAAAAGTAAAGGCAAAGTAAATAGTAAAACAATATAAAAGTGATGGAGATTGATATGATGAGAATAGACCCGGGGGCCATAGGTTTCACTAGTGGCTTCTCTGAAGAGCATAAGTATTCTACGGTGGGTGAACAAATTACTATTGAGCAATTGATAGAATTGAGCATAATTATGAGAATATCTAGGCATGATCATGTATATAGGCATCATGTCCGTGACAGGTAGACCGAAACGATTCTGCATCTACTACTATTACTCCACTCATCGAGCGCTATCCAGCATGCATCTAGAGTATTAAGTTAAAAACAGAGTAACGCCTTAAGCAAGATGACATGATGTAGAGAGATAAATTCATGCAATATGAAATAAACCCCATCTTGTTATCCTCGATGGCAACGATTCAATACGTGCCTTGCTGCCCATTCTGTCACTGGGTAAGGACACCGCAAGATCGAACCCAAAGCTAAGCACTTCTCCCATGACAAGAACTACCAATCTAGTTGGCCAAACCAAACGGATAATTTGAAGAGACTTGCAAAGATAACCAATCATGCATAAAAGAATTCAGAGAAGATTCAAATATTATTCATAGATAGACTTGATCATAAACCCACAATTTATCGGTCTCAACAAACGCACCGCAAAAAGAAGATTACATCGAATAGATCTCCACGAGAGAGGGGGAGAACTTTGTATTGAGATTCAAAGAGAGAGAAGAAGCCATCCAGCTACTAACTATGGACCCGAAGGTCTGAGGTAAACTACTCACACTTCATCGGAGGGGCTATGGTGATGTAGAAGCCCTCCGTGATGACGGCCCTCTTCCGGCGGAGCTCCGGAACATGCCCCAAGATGGGATCTCGTGGATACAGAAAGTTGCGGCGGTGGAATTAGGTTTTTGGCTCCTGTTCTGATCGTTTGGGGGTACGTGTGTATATATAGGAGGAAGAGGTACGCCGGAGGAGCAACGAGGGGCCCACGAGGCAGGGGGCGCGCCCTAGGGGGGCCACCCTCGTGACCGCCTCTTTTGTTCCTTGGAGCAGGGTCCAAGTCTCCTGGATCACGTTCGGTTAGAAAATCACGTTCCCGAAGATTTTATTCCGTTTGGACTCCGTTTGATATTCCGTTTCTTCGAAACACTAAAATAGGCAAAAAAAACAGCAATTCTGGGCCGGGCCTCCAGTTAATAGGTTAGTCCCAAAAATAATATAAAAGTGGAAAATAAAGCCCAACATAGTCCAAAACAGTAGATAATATAGCATGGAGCAATCAAAAATTATAGATACGTTGGAGACGTATCACTCTGCACTTGATTCACCTTCTGTTATGAGTAAGCTTGCAACACCTAAACCTGCTTCTGCTATTCGTTCTGATATGTCGCATGTTATTGATGATGCTACTTCTGCTATGCATGATACTTATGATGAAACTACTTCTATGCTTGATACTACTGTGCCACTTGGTGAATTTCTTGACGAACAACTTCCTAGGGCTAGAGATATTGAAAATATGGAATCTGATTATAATGATGAAAGTGATGATGAAGAACCACTTGTTATTCCTGAGGGTTATGTTTTTGATCAAGAATCTTCTTTAGCTATTTTAGCTTGCAAAGATAGATATGAGCTCAAAAGGTTATTAGCTAAATGGAATAAGCAATCTCTAAATGCTAGGCTGAAACCTGACCCTGCTTTTGCTACTTCACCTATTTGTATTACTGATAAGGATTATGAATTCTCTGTTGATCCTGATATAATTACTTTGGTTGAATCTGATCCTTTTCATGGCTATGAATCTGAAACTGTTGTGGCACATCTTACTAAATTAAATGATATAGCCACCCTGTTCACTAATGATGAGAGATCTCGCTACTTTTATATCCTCAAAATATTTCCGTTCTCATTAAAGGGTGATGCTAAGATATGGTTTAATTCTCTTGATCCTGGTTGTGTGCGTAGTCCCCAGGATATGATTTACTACTTCTCTGCTAAATATTTGCCTGCTCATAAGGAACAAGCTGCTTTAAAGGAAATATACAACTTTGTGCAAATTAAAGAAGAGAGTCTCCCACAAGCTTGGGGGAGGCTTCTCAAGTTACTTAATGCTTTGCTTGATCATCCTCTTAAGAAAAATGAAATACTTGATATCTTTTATAATGGACTAACCGATGCTTCCAGCGATTACCTGGATAGTTGTGCTGGTTCTCTTTTCAGGGAAAGAACACCGGATGAAGCTGAAATCTTATTGAATAATATGTTGACAAATGAAAATAATGGGCACCTCCTGAGCCAGCTCCTGCTCCAATTAATGAGCCTATTCCTAAACCAATTCCGAAGAAGAGAGGTGTTCTATTTCTCAGTCCCGAAGATATGCAAGAGGCAAAGAAATCTATGAAAGAAAAAGGTATAAAAGCTGAAGATGTTAAGAATTTACCTCCTATTGAAGAAATACATGGTCTTAATTTACCACTCGTCGAAGAAACATATGATCTTAATCCTTTATTTATTGAAGAACCTCCTGATCCCGATAACCCGACACATGTAGTAAAGGTAAATTCTCTCTATAGATATGATAAAGCTGAAATCCCTACTACTAAAATTGCTAGTCGGTGCTTGGATGAGTTTGATAATTTTATGTTTAAGCAAGAAGACTTCAATGCTTATTTTGGTAGACAATTAAAATAAGATGCTGATATGATTAAATATTTAGGTGATTACATGGCTAATATTAGAGGTGAACTTAAACTTGTTAGCAAACATGCTTCTATGGTTACCACTCAAGTAGAACAAGTACTTAAAGCTCAAAAAGAATTGCTCGATGAAATGAATAGTAAGAAAAATGATTATGCTGTTAAAGTGGTTACTAGAACTGGTAGAATGACTTAGGAACCTTTGTATCCTGAACGCCACCCTAAGAGAATTGAGCAAGATTCTCAGAGAAATAAAATTGATGCACCTAGTTCTTCTAAAAGGAAGAAAAAGAAAAATGATAGGACTGTGCAAACTTCTAGTGAACCTATCGCTGAACCACCTGATAATCCAAATGATATCTCTATGTCTGATGCTGAAACACAATCTGGCAATGAACATGAACCTAATGGAAATGTTAATGATGATGTTCATGATGATGCTCAACCTAGTAATGATAATGATGCAGAAATTGAACCTGCTGTTGATCTTGATAACCCACAATCAAAGAATCAACGTTATGATAAGAGAGACTTTGTTGCTAAGAAACATTGTAAAGAAAGAGAACCTTGGGTTCAGAAACCCGTGCATTTTCCTCCCAAACCATCCAAGAAAAAGGATGATGAGGATTTTGAGCGCTTTGCTGAAATGATTAGACCTATCTTTTTACGTATGCGATTGACTGATATGCTCAAAATGAATCCTTATGCTAAGTACATGAAAGATATTGTTACAAATAAAAGAAAGATACCAGAAGCTGAAATTTCCACCATGCTAGCTAATTATACTTTTAAGGGTGGAATACCAAAGAAACTTGGAGATCCAGGAGTACCTACTATACCATGCTCCATTAAAAGAAACTATGTTAAAACTGCTTTATGTGATCTTGGAGCCGGTGTTAGTGTTATGCCTCTCTCTTTATATCGTAGACTTGACTTGAATAAGTTGACACTGTGACGCCTGGATAATTAAGCTACAGTAATTCCCTGCTAATGATGCCACATCACCACGGTTACTGTTGATAACATCACGCTAGTTCAAAACGGATTCAAAATTCAAATTCAAAATATGGCAAACCACAAAAGTTTTCGGACATCAAAACTAAATTGTTCGGGCTGTGTCAAATAATGCATAAGTAATAATGGTGAAGAAACCTAAATTTAATAAAAGGTTTAAGTGTTCAAAATAATTAAAACAGAGGTTTAAATATTAAAATAAATGCCTTTTGAATTTTATAAAATATTAAACTATTTTAATTCGGCTTGAGAATTAATGCGGCAGTAGTATATTTAAAGGTATTAACTTAGGTACTAGTGATAATTTTTATAAAACTAAAATGAAAGGAAACTAATAAAACAGAAAAAAGAGATAAATAAAAGAAATGAAAAACTACTAAACAGAAACAAAAGAAAGAAAAAAGGCTCCCTGGCCAACTGGGCCAAATGGCCCAGCTGGCCACCAAGCCGGCCCAACCATCTAGCCTATATGGCCCTTCCTCCCCCGTGACGTAAACCCCCACCGACAGTCCCCCCTCTCTCCAAAAATATCTCCCCCCTCTCCCCCGACTGGATCGGGATCGTGGGAGGAGAACGTCACCGCCGAACGCCATCGCCCCCCCCATCGAGAATGGCGCACCGGTCCCGTCGCCAACGTCGCCCATCGCCGGACCTCCCCGCCGGATCGCCGCCGTCCTCCTCCCCAGGTTGCTTCCTCGCGCCTCACCGCCCCTCTCCTCGGCAACGAACGTGAGCCGCGCTCCCTCCATCTTTCCCCCTCGGTCGCTATGCCGCTCTCCGTCGCCACACACTACCGCACGCGTCGTCCCGCTCGCAACGGCCGCTCGGCCTCCCTCCCCCGCCCCTCTTCCCGCTCGTGCTCGCGCTTCCGCGCGCCCAGCCACGACCGTCGCCCATGGCCACCTCCTTCACCGTGCGACCGCGCCCCCGCCACTGCTTCGCCTGCGCTGATACTGCTGCCCTCGCGCTTGCCTGCCTCGTCGTCCTGCGTCCAGCCTCACCCGCGTCCGCGCGCTCCGCTTTGGCCTCAGCCACAGCCCCCGCGCGCTGCTCGCCGCCACGGCCGCCCCTGCTTCACCTCCGCCGCTCCGCGACCGGCTCCCCCGGGGCTCGGCCTCAACCCCGCGGTGCCCCGCCCCGCACCTGGCCACGCCCGTCCCGCCATGGCCTCTTCCTCCCCGCCTTGCCCGCACAGCCAGCCGCCTCGCCTCCACTCGCGGCACCCCCTGTCGCCGCCATGTGCCCGTGCCGCCCGCACGCTGCGCGCGTCCCGTGCGCCCGCCCCGTGGCCGGCCCCCTCCTGGCCGCGCCGAAGCGCGTGCGCGCCTGCACCCCGTGCTCCTCGCCTCGCCCCTGATGCCTCCCTCCGCCGCGGCCTCCCTGTTCCCTCCTGCCCGCGCCATAGCTCAGCTCCCGCTTGCGTCGCACCGCCGTCCCGCCGTCGCCTTCGTCCCACTGCCCGCCAGCTGGACCCCGCTCCGGCAGTGGCCGGGCCGTGGCCACCGGACTCCCCCGCTCCGGCGTCCTGCCGGGTTCGGGCGCCCGCAGCGCCACACCGCCCGCACCCGCTAACGACCCGCCCTGGATGACCATGGGCCTATGACAAGTAGGCCCCGCCCACAGAACGTTTTTATATAAAAATAAAAATAATAAAAATAATAATCAATTAATTAAAGAATTAATTAACTTAATTAATTTTGATTAATTAAGTTAATCAATTAACTAAACTAATTAAACCTGCTTAGTTAGTCTTAGGCAATGACGGTGGGACCCACATGTCAGTTTGACTAGGTCAACTGTCTAGTTGACTGCTGACATCATCCTGACATCATGCTGACGTCATAATTGCATTTTGTAATTAAATTAATTCTGTTAATTCTAAAAATGAATTAAATCTTTAAAAATGAATATAAAATAATCCATACTTCGGATGAAAAAAACTTTGTACATGAAAGTTGCTTAGAACGACGAGACGAATCCGGATGCACAGCTCGTTCGTCCGCCACGCATCCCTAGCATAGCAAACATGAAACTTTCCCCCTCCGGTTCACCGGTCCAAAAACGCGAAATACCGGGGATACTTTCCCAGATGTTTCCCCCCTTCGCCGGTATCACCTCCTACTGCGTTAGGTCACCCCTAGCACCGCGTATCACCATGTTATGCTTTGTGTTGCTTTGATTGCTCTGTTATTTATTATGTCCCCCCTCCGTTACTTCTTTCCAGTAGACTCCGAGACTACTGCCGGTGTCCGTGTGTTCGACTACATTGAAGACGACCCCTCTCTCTTGCCAGAGCAACCAGGCAAGCCCCCCCCCCTTGATCACCAGATATCGCCTACTCTCCTCTATACTGCTTGCATTAGAGTAGAGTAGCATGTTACTGCTTTCCGTTAATCCTATTCTGATGCATAGCCTGTCATTGTTGCTCCAGTTGTTGATACCTTACCTGCAATCCTAAATGCTTAGTATAGGATGCTAGTTTACCATCAGTGGCCCTACATTCTTGTCTGTCTGCCATGCTATTCTATCGGGCCGTGATCACTTGGGAGGTGGTCACGGGTATATACTTATACATAATATATGATACTTGTGGTGATTAAAGTCGGGTCGGATCGTAGGAGTACCCGCGAGTGATTCCGATGTTGGGGGCTGAAGGGGCAGGTGGCTCCATCCCGGTAGAGGTGGGCCTGAGTTTCCGAAGGCCCCCGACGGTTACTTTGTGGCGGAGCGACAGGGCAGGTTGAGACCACCTAGGTGAGAGGTGGGCCTGACCCTGGTCGGCGTTCGCGGTTATTTCAAAATAACACGTTTAACGAGATCTTGGTATTTGATCTGAGTCTGGCTACTGGCCTATACGCACTAACCATCTACGCAGGGACAGTTATGGGCACTCGACGTCGTGGTATCAGCCGAAGCCTTCGTGACGTCAGCAACTGAGCGGCGCGCGCCGGATTGGACTGGAACGCCTGCTAGGCTAGGTCTGCTTCCGGCCGCGTTCGCAACATGCAGGTGTGCAAAGGGCGATGGGCCCAGACCCCTGCACCATAGGATTTAGACCGACGTGCTGACCTCTTTGTTGTGCCTAGATAGGGCTGCGACGTGTTGATCTTCCGAGGCCGGGCATGACCCAGAAAAGTGTGTCCGTCCAAATGGGATCGAGCGTGTTGGGTTATGTGGTGCACCCCTGCAGGGAAGTTAATCTATTCGAATAGCCGTGTCCCTTGGTAAAAGGATGACCCGGAGTTGTACCTTGACCTTATGACAACTAGAACCGGATACTTAATAAAACACACCCTTCCAAGTGCCAGATACAACCGGTGACCGCTCTCTCACAGGGCGACAAGGGGAGGATCATCGGTTAGGATTATGCTATGCGATGTTACTTGGTGAACTTACCATCTACTCTCTTCTCCTGCTGCAAGATGGAGGATACCAGAAGCGTAGTCTTCGACAGGACTAGCTATCCCCCTCTTATTCCGGCATTCTGCAGTTCAGTCCACATAAGATAGCCTTTTTCCATTTGATACCAATGCATACATATGTAGTGTAGCTCCTTGCTTGCGAGTACTTTGGATGAGTACTCACGGTTGCTTTGCTCCCCCTATTCCCCCTTTCGATACTCGATTGTTGCGACCAGACGTTGGAGCCCAGGAGCCAGACGCCTCCGTCGACGACGACTACTACTACTCGGGAGGTGCCTACTACTACGTGCAGCCCGCTGACGACGACCAGGAGTAGTTTAGGTGGATCCCAGGCAGGAGGCCTGCGCCTCTTTCGATCTGTATCCCAGTTTGTGCTAGCCTTCTTAAGGCAAACTTGTTTAACTTATGTATGTACTCAGATATTGTTGCTTCCGCTGACTCATCTATGATCGAGCTCTTGTATTCGAGCCCTCAAGGCTCATGGCTTGTAATATGATGCTTGTATGACTTATTTTATTTGTAGAGTTGTGTTGTGATATCTTCCCGTGAGTCCCTGATCTTGATCGTACACGTTTGCGTGTATGATTAGTGTACGGTCAAATCGGGGCGTCACAGACACCTACTGAAATATCTTTGCAAATGGCTGATAAATCAACTGCTATACCTATCGGTATTTGTGAGGATGTGCCTGTTGTGGTTGCAAACGTTACTATTTTAACGGAATTTGTTAGTCTTGATATTCCCGAGGACGATAGTATGTCTATTATTCTTGGAAGACCTTTTCTTAATACTGCAGGGGCTGTTATTGATTGCAACAAAGGCAATGTCACTTTTCATATTAATGGTAATGAGCATACGGTACACTTTCCGAGGAAACAACCTCAAGTTCATAGTATCAATTCTATCGGAAAAATTCCATCGGTTATATTTGGAGGTTTTGAATTTCCTCTTCCTACTGTTAAGAAGAAATATGATATACTTATTATTGGGGATGTGCATATCCCCGTTGAGGTAACCTAGTGTTATTCGAAATTTCTCCGATTTCATGTTAATCGGAATGAGTTTGTTAACAAGACTTGATCAACCTTGTTAGTGGATTCCTTTTGATGAGCATGAGATGGATGAAACTAGAAGCACAACCTTCTGTACCCTCTCTATACTTTTTGTTATTTAGTTGAAATAAAGTAAAAATAGTATTTTTCTGTCTGTTTCCTGACTTATCCGAGCAGTATAAAAATATCTCGAAAATAAAAGTCCTAAGAATGACATGCCAATTTAATATGATTTTTTTGGGAATATTTGAGGATTTATGGTGCAAAAATTACCGTGGGGGGATCTGCCAACTGGCCACGAGGGTGGAGGGCGCGCCCAACCCCCCTGGGCGCGCCCCCTGCCTCGTGGGCCCACGGTGGCCCTCCTCCACTTATTCCTGCACCCATCCTATTCTTCTTCCTCCCACAAACACGAAAAACCAACTCAAGCACGAGTTCTGGCCCTCTTTGCTATAATTTTTGATCTCCTTGCTCAAAGCACATCTCACAAAACTGCTTGGGGAGATTGTTCCTTGGTATGTGACTCCTCCATTGCTCCAATTAGTTTTTGTTCTAGTGCTTTATTCATTGCAAATTTTTTCTGCTTAGGTGACCCTGTTCTTGAGCTTGCATGTCAAATTTATATGGTCAAAAGTAGTTTTGATGCATGATATTGGCCCTAGGCACTTGTAGGAGTAGTTGCTATCAATATTATTGAGTTTGGTTTACTTTTATTTTGAAGTTACTAAATTTTTTTGGAATTTTTCAGAGGAAGAAAATGCTTAGGAAAATGTTCCAAGGTGGTTCTTCAAAGAAGCAAGGACCCAGGCTTGCAATGCGTGATGCTGACGAAGAGCCACCAAGAGACGCTCCAGTGCGTCCTTGTGAGTGGCCTTCTAAAAATTTTATGGATCGAGCGGGAATAAAATAAGAATTCAACGCATATTTGCTTAACGCTGATCTTGTGAGCTTCGAGGAAGAGAAGTGCATTCAGTATCATAACCTCACTAGTTCCTTTGTGAGGAGGTTTGGATTTTCCACTTCACGTAACTTTCCAACTGTCCTGTTTGATCTTTATGATAAATCTTATACCATGGACTTAGAGGATTTTACCACCGCATGCAAACTTCCATAATGGGGTAGTATAAGGGATCCTCGCAAATCTGATTTTAGAAATTTTCTTGCTGATATAACTGTGGGAGAATCTAGAGATATCACACAAGCTACCATAGGGAGCATTCACTTTCCCGCTATACATTATTTTGCTCTCTTCATAGGTAGATGCATAAATGGTAAAGATGAGGCATGTCACGTGTGTGTCCCTGACCTCAGTATTCTTAGGAGTGCTGTGTTAGGAGACAAATCATATAATTTGGGAGCCATTGTTGCACATAGGTTGCATCTTAATAGACTTAATGGAGATTTCTTTGGTGGAATTTATGCAACCCGTGTAGCTAATTTTCTTGGTATAGATGTACGCGAAGATGATATTGAATTACCTCCTGCCTATCTAGATTTTAATGCTATGGTTCACCACCATTTTGTCGAGAGGAACGAATCACCTCTCCAGTACCGACTAATCTTTGACAGACGCCGTGCTGTCCGTATTACTCTCCCTGCTCCTGCTTTCTTTGATTATCAGGCAAGAGGAGGATATACTATTATCAGAGAGGAGGCAGATGAGTACGAGAGGAGAGCGGAGGCCGCCTGTTGCCACGCAGCAGCTCAGCAGGCGATAGCTGCTGCATCTCAGTACGACCCCAACTTCTACTACAGATATCAGCCAGGCTAGCCGTGGCCATATACCAACTTAGGCCAAAAGCCTAAGATTGGGGGAGTACGTATTTCCCACCGACATTACATTTATGTTCACACAATCATTACTAGATGTCGGTGCTCATACTTCTTCATTGTATCATCCATGCTAGTTTATTTTCCTTTTTATGCTTTCTTCTTATGTGTTTAATAAACCTTAAGAAAAACCAAAAAAAATTAGTTGTAGATTTTAAATAATTTACTTTCCATGCTTGTAGTAATAATTAAAAAGAAAACCCAAAAATATTTCCCGTTCTTCTTTTACTTATTGGGAGCTTTCCCGTGTAAATAGTTTTATTTCTTTTCTTTTCTTTGGGGGTCAGTAGGAGAAGACCATGATTAAATTGTTGAAGTGGCTCTTATATGCATTATTGTTTATCTGACAAAAGAGCCCATATTGCCTTGTCTTCTCCTGTTTATTGAATGCTCATAGATTCCAGCTTAGTCCAATGCACGTGCACTCTTATTATTATTCACATCGTTCGGTCGTGCAAGTGAAAGGCAATTATGATGATATATGATGGACTGATTGAGATGAGAAAAGCTGGTATGAACTCGACCTCTTTTGTTTTTGTAAATATGATGAGTTCATCGTTCTTGATTCAGCTTGTTATGAATAAACATGTTTGCAATGACAATTAGAGATCGTAGTTGCTTGTGCCATGATTGATTAGCTATAAGTTATAATGGTTTACCTTGCGTGCCAACATGCTATTGAGATGGTTATGATATGGTATGATGGGGTGGTATCCTCATTTGAATGATTTAAGTGACTTGACTTGGCACATGTTCACGCATGTAGTTGAAACAAATCAACATAGCCTTCACGATATTCATGTTCATGGTGGATTATATCCTACTCATGCTTGCATCCAATGTTTATTAATTTTAATGCATGTACATGGCTGTTGTCGCTCTCTAGTTGGTCCCTTCCCAGTCTTTTGCTAGCCTTCACATGTACTAAGCGGGAATACTGCTTGTGCATCGAATCCCTTAAACCCCAAAGTTATTCCAGATGAGTCCACTATACCTTCCTATATGCGGTATCTACCTGCCGTTCCAAGTAAATTTGTATGTGCCAAACTCTAAACCTTCAAATAAACATTCTGTTTTGTATGCTCGAATAGCTCATGTATCAACTGGGGCTGTTTGTATCTTCCATGCTAGGCGGGTTATTCTCAAGAGGAGTGGACTCCGCTCCTCACTCACGAGAAAATGGCTGGTCACCGGGATGCCCAGTCCCATGCTCTATGCAAACTAAATCAAAATAATTGCAAAACAAAACTCCCCCTGGGACTGTTGTTAGATGGAGGCACTCGTTGTTTCAAGCAAGCCATGGATTGATGTTTGTTGGTGGAGGGGGAGTATAAACTTTACCATTCTGTTTGGGAACCGCCTATAATGTGTGTAGCATGGAAGATATCGCCATCTCTTGGTTGTTATGTTGACAATGAAAGTATACCGCTCAAAATATTAATTATTTCTATTTTAAAACCGAGCTCTGGCACCTCTACAAATCCCTGCTTCCCTCTGCGAAGGGCCTATCCATTTACTTTTATGTTGAGTCATCACCTGTAACACCCCGGATGTAACTTTCCCTATTTGTACTCCAACTCTTGCTGTTTCCGGCGTTAAGTTATATTTATTTCTCGGGTTCGGGTCTTTTTCTTCGTGTGTTGTTTTCGTTGTCATGCATCTCATATCATGTCATCATGTGCATTGCATTTGCATACGTGTTCGTCTCATGCAATCGAGCATTTTCCCCGTTGTCCGTTTTGCATTCCGGCGCTTCGTTCTCCTCTGGTGGTCATTTCTAGCTTTCTTTCGTGTGTGGGGATTAAACATTTCCGGATTGGACCGAGACTTGCCAAGCGGCCTTGGTTTACTACCGGTAGACCGCCTGTCAAGTTTTGTATCATTTGTACTTCGTTTGATACTCCAACGGTTAACCGAGGGACCGAAAAGGCCTCATGTGTGTTGCAGCCCAACACCCCTCTAATTTGGCCCAAAACCCACCAAACTCTGCTCCATGTACTAGAGCGTTCGATCACGATCGCGTGGCTGAAAACCGCACCCGATTTGGACTCTCCTCGCTCCACTTATGCCTATATATATCTCCCCCATTCGAATCACGGACGAAACCCTAGCCCCTCTCCTCCTCCCACCACCGGACAAAATCCGGACAGCCGGACATTGTCCGCCGCCCCTCGCGCCCAGTCAGCAGCCGCCACCTATCCCCGGGGCGTGACCGCATCGCCGCCACTGCGCCGGCCCGCCCAGGCCCACCGCGGGCCCCTTCCTCGCTCCATCCGGGCCGCGCCCGTGCCCCTGCAGCGCCGCCCGCCTCCTCTTGCCGGCGCCGCCCCGCCGCCACGAGCCCGCCGCACCGCCTCCCCGACACTGCCCACCGACGAGCCGCCGCTGCACGCCGCCGCCTCGGCTGCCGCGGGCCGCACGCCTCCGCCGCCCGCCGCAAGCCGCCCCGGCCATCGCCGGCCCCGCGCCCGCGCCGCTCCGGCCTCCGCCGCCTCCCCGACGCCGGCCACCGCCACCCCGACCTCGCCGGCCGCTTCTACATCTCCGGTGGCTACAGTAACTCCGGCGACCTCGGTTTCCGTGCGAAACCCTAGATCTGATCCGAGAGGTTGATTTTTTGTGCCAAGTCCCAGGAATTTCACTTCATATGCTCCTGTTCGAGGCCTTGTAACTTTGCATCCGTAACTCCGATTTGGGCATATAGCATATCAAAATGTTCGCCTCGACGAGTACATCATTTCATTCCATTGCATCATTTTCATTTGAGCTCATCTTGATGCACAAAATGCTGTTAGAAGGAGGCTTCGTGAGTTAATTGTCAGATCTGCTAGTTCATCTTAGACTTTTGTCATTTTTGCCATGATTATTGTGTGCATGATATGCCTGTGAGTCCTTCATATGTTTTGTTAAGGATTTTGTCTTCTTTCCAAAGGTGCAACCCATGCATTTTTAGGATGTGTGTGGTGACTTGTGCAAGCTTGCAAAGTGAGGCACCCGGTAAATCTGTTTTCAGAGACTTAGTTGTTTTCACGAAGTCTGGGATTATTTAGTTCATGATGCCATATGTTCAGCTTGTTTCCTAGTGATCCGTGCCTCTTTTGAGGATGATCATTATAGGAGTAATGTTAATCTTGTTATGCTCTGTCCATCCATGTCTTTGTTTGCAATTATGGAGCACCCTAGCTTGAGTCAATCGAGCTCTACTTTTGCTTCGTTGTGAATCTGGGCAGATCGTCAACTCGTTTGCGATTTTGCCGATGTTATTGTAGTTGATCCGTGCATGCTATGCCATTGTTCTTGCCATGTCTAGCTAGAATTTTGTGCCTTCTATATGGATGTATGCCTGCCTTGCCATGACTTGCACCGTGGTGAGTGCATCGAGCTCGTTTACATGCCTTCGTGAGTTATATTTCAGCATGTCTCAGTGTTCACTAAGTCTGAAAACTGATTGTGTTTTAGCCATGTTCGTGTGCCCGTTAGTATATTTTGTGATCCCTTTTGACCCCAGGTCACTTTGGGTCTTTTGTTAATCTTGTTGAGTAGCTCCATGTCATGTTCTTACTTGTCTTAATCAGGTCATGTATCATGTTGTTTTGCTGCTCCGAAGAGGGCTTCGTGATCTGAAATTTCAGACAAGTGTTAATTTCACTAAGTCTGGAATCTGTTTTGCATTTGCGTTTTTGCCATGCTTGTTTGAACCCCATAATGGATGAATTGGCCGTGGCTCAGTGCTAGTCTTTTGTTAAGCATCTTGTGTGCATCCCTTTCATGTATTTTGTTGTCATGTTTGGTGGCTGTAGCATGTTCCTTTCGTTGCATTTAGATGCCTACTTGCTGGAAATCGCAGACCGGTGCCAATTTTGAATCGCTTGCCATTTCCAAACCGTAACTCCGATTCCGGCGTTCTTTATATCGTTTTCAAGCGATTTCATCTCATATTTCCAGTGTCACCCTTGGAATTCCAAGTTGAGGCCAGGTTCATGCATTCCCTGTCATATCTTGCATTTTGCATCCCGCATCGCATCCCGCATAGCATATCTTCATTCCATCATATTGCTTGGTCTTGCACGTGGTTGATTGTATCCTTGTTGCTTGTTTGTCTTGTTTGGGTAGAGCCGGGAGACGAGTTCACTACCGAGGAGCCCGTTGAGTTTGATTGTGAGGATCCAGTCAACTCTGACAGCTTTGCAGGCAAGATGATCATACCCTCGAAATCACTACTATCTTTGCTATGCTAGTTTGCTCGCTCTTTTGCTATGCCAATGCTACGATGCCTACCTTTTGCTTGTCAGCCTCCCAATTGCCATGTCAAACCTCTAACCCACATTGTCCTAGCAAACCGTTGATTGGCTATGTCACCGCTTTGCTCAGCCCCCTCTTATAGCGTTGCTAGTTGCAGGTGAAGATTGGAGGCCGTTCCTTGTTGGAACATCATTTATTTACTTGTTGGGATATCATTATATTGCTATGTTATCTTAATGCATCTATATACTTGGTAAAGGGTGGAAGGCTCGGCCTCTTGCCTAGTGTTTTGTTCCACTCTTGCCGCCCTAGTTTCCGTCATATCGGTGTTATGTTCCCGGATTTTGCGTTCCTTACGCGGTTGGGTTATAATGGGAACCCCTTGATATTTCGCCTTGATTAAAGCTTGTCCAGCAATGCCCAACCTTGGTTTTACCATTTGCCACCTAGCCTTTTCTTTCCCTTGGGTTCTGCAGACTCAAGGGTCATCTTATTTTACCCCCCCCCCCCGGGCCAGTGCTCCTCTGAGTGTTGGTCCAAACTAGAGCCCCTTGCAGCGCCACCTCGGGAAAACTCGAGGGCTGGTTTTAGTTGTACGGATTGCTTATCTGAGTGTGCCCTGAGAAAGAGATATGTGCAGCTCCTATCGGGATTTGTCGGCACATTCGGGCGGTGTTGCTGGTCTTGTTTTAACCTGTCGAATTGTCTTGTTGTACCGGGTTACCGAGTCTGATCGGTGTGTCTCGGGTGGAGGTCTATTCCTTCGTTGACCGTGAGAGCTTGTCATGGGCTAAGTTGGGACTCCCCTGCAGGGTTTGAACTTTCGAAAGCCGTGCCCGCGGTTATGGGCAGATGGGAATTTGTTAATGTCCGGTTGTAGATAACTTGAACCTTAATTAATTAAAAAGAATCAACTGAGTGTGTTACCGTGATGGCCCCTTTCCGGCGGGGTCCGGGAAGTGGACACGGTGTTGGAGTAATGTTTGCGCAGGTTGCTCTCTAGTTTCTCGCTCGCGCTTTGCCTCCTCTTCTCGCTCTCTTTTGCGTATAAGTTAGCCACCACATATGCTAGTCGCTTGCTGCAGCTCCACATATATATTTGCCTTACCCTTCCTATAAGCTTGAATAGTCCTGATCGCGAGGGTGCGAGATTGCTGAGTCCCTGTGGCTCACAGATTACTATAACTCCAGATGCAGGTCCAGGTGATTCCGCTCCAGGTGACGAGTACGAGCTCAAGTGGGAGTTCGACGAGGACTCTCAGCGTTACTACGTTTCCTTTCCCGATGATCAGTAGTGGTGCCTAGTTGGGGTTCGATTCAGGGCCTTGTCGCATGTTGGGTTTCTTCTATTTTGGCGCCGTAGTCGGGCCATGAGTGTTGGTATGATGGATGTTATTTATGTACTCTGATGTGACGTGGCGAGTGTAAGCCAACTATGTATCTCCCCCTTTTATTATATATTACATGGGATGTTGTAATGATTGCCTGACTTACGACATTGCTTTCAATGCGGTTATGTCTCTAAGTCGTGCCTCGACACGTGGGAGCTATAGCCGCATCGAGGGCGTTACAAGTTGGTAATCAGAGCCTTCCCCGACCTTAGGAGCCCCATTGCTTGATCGTTTTTAGCGGCCGAGTTGTGTCTAGAAAAATGTTTTGAGTCATTTAGGAATTATATATCGGAGAGCTTAGGAATTCTTTTTACTTCCCAGTCTCCTCATCGCTCTGGTAAGGCATCCTGACATAGAGTTTTGACTCTTCTCTTCTCAAATTTCACAAAAAAAAATTTAGGATCACGCGAGTATCTTGGAATCGTTCCGATGGTTTATGATGAGAACATTGTCTTGGTGCCTCCTGTCAGGGGTTTAGTGGAAGTGTCCCGGGGAGTTGAGCTCTAAGGTGTTGTCATCATAATTTTATCGTTGCAATTCTAGAATACTTGAGATATGTTCGCCGACATCGAAAATCTCTTTTATGCAGTTCGTTGGTGAGATAACCTCGACGCCACCCAGTACTGGGGCGGGAGTTCGGGAGTATCGCAATAACTTGTATAACGGATGCTTTTCGAAGGTTGAGGTAGATGGTTTCCGAAGTTTTCTTGGTTATGTGTTGAAGGATGGATACAGCTGGATGTAGGATTTGCTAGTTTGGGTGAGATATTATGCTTCCCCTGTATCCCCAACACCTGATTGCATAACCGGAAAGGTTCGGGAGTTTCATAGGTGGGAATTCTAGTAGCTCTAGTTCTTCTTCCACGGATATTGGTTTGAGATTGGGATTTCTTACCGATTATTCGTTCTTGATCCGTACCTTGTTGATTTATTTCTCTACCTTAATTCTACATGGCTTCTCAATTTATGGATATGTGACCATTTGAAGAGGAATGCATTCGTTCATTTTGTTCGGATGTGAAG